>NW_016907907.1:261385-301637 GCF_001483705.2 Eufriesea mexicana | reverse complement strand
GGGAAAACCACCACCCAGTCACGAAACCACCCCTGTAAGTGTCAGTAGCGTGCCGTCTGTTGTTCCTATTGCCACGAGTTTCCGTTATCCTTAGGCGCCCGTGTTAATTGAGACACGCTTGTGTAACGTCCACAAGGAATATTCTAAATTGGACGAAGATTTAGAGTGATAAAGAAAGATTTATGAAGATTGAACAGCAGAGTGAGAAATAGGTGAAGAAGTTGGGTGATGGGATAATTTTGAACGATCTATGAAATTTCGAATGTAAGTGGTCCTGGTTGATTATTACACTTGGAACTGAGTATAAAATTACGAGGAACTGGAGGGTTTACGAGTTTTCGTTGGCAGAGTTCGCGATACGTTTTTGCTATTTTGGAACTCGAAGATTCCTACTATGATCTGTTGACGAGCAAAGAGTGGAAAGCACTGTCAACACGATTCGATTTAATTTAACGCGACTATTTCGTTTTCCAAACATATTTCATCTTAATTTATGAAGCACGCGACAGAAAAGTTTAACGTGCCATTTAATTACGACCGAACTTACGGCGTAAAAGTTACGAAAGAAATTATGGTAATAACGGCACGGTAATAGAATTTGCTCTTCCTCGTTTCTAATCCCTCTTTTTCCTTCGATAGCCTAGTAAATATTCAATTATCGTGCAAGAAACGATATTGAAAAATAGAGCTGTCTATCTGACAACGTAACTTCGGAATTATTAAGATCGTTGAGCTGAAAAACATTTAATAATTCGGATTCGTTCGGAACGGGCCGATTACGTAGACTTGGGCGGAACGATTTTACTGCCTGATCTTATTGGCTTTCACTTTCAAAATCGCGGTAAAACGCTACGTTTACGTTAATTGTTGTAAAAAGGAAAGGTACAATATGAAAGGTGTAAAACGAACCGAGCGGAACGGAGTCGCGAAAGAACCATGCTCCATGATCTACATAAATTTTTAGCCTTTTTTACGCGTTGAGAGCAAGAAATAAGCGTTGATTAATGTAACCACGGTCGAGACGTTTATACTTTCGTTTCGTTACGATTTCATTTATTTAAAGCCGCGTGAAAAGGAACATATAATTCGAAATTGTACACGTGCCTAAATTTATGTTCCACGTACAATAGAGGTCTCGCTTATCGATGACAAACTGCAGAATTTCTAGTAGAATAGTAATTAGCGTGAAAACTTTCGCTTCAATTGCGGCAACGCGTGTAGTTATTATCTCGTATGTAAGCAAACGTGGATAATTAACCGACTCGTTGTTGTATAAATTTTCGTCGGATCTGTACGTTTGTCGGTCGATTCGAGAAGGCTTTCGCTATTGTGAATTCCGGAAAATGAAGCATTTCACTTCTCGATCTGCGATCCAGCTTTGACCGGGCCCGATTGTTCGCGATGGCTCGAAACGGTTCATGGGAACGGCACCGATCGCACGGCTGAAAATCAGCGAGATTGAATTATGCTTGGTCTGGATCCACGTCGACCAATTTCTCTTTCTCTCTATTAATTCTGTTAGCAATTGTAATTTATAATTCGTAATTTATGACACTATTGTATACGCGTCTGTGTTTCAAAGGTTGACGAATGGTGCTTGTGAAAAATCCATCGCCTTCCCGAGGCGAGAGTCTTCAAAAAGAAAATGCGAAGAAGGATAAGGGAAGGAGTCGCGTGTCTCGCGGCAATAGCCCGGCTGATCAAGCTACCTCTAGGGGAAGTAGTCCAGGAAAGAGCATTTCCGGTGTCAAAGTAGTCGGGAAAAATAGCTTATTACAGTCTCGTGGAAGCGAGTGAGTATACACCGATGTTTAAATCTGATAATTGTATTTTATCCCTATTATTTCGTCGTTATCGGAACACTTCGTTCGATCGATCACTCCGTGAAAAAGGTTTTATAAATGACTTCGCAAAAGGAAGAAATATTAATAATTTGATTAATAACGTTAATAATCTCGTTCTCGTCGTACTTATATTTAGATCATTGAGAAGCGATGTCCCGAGCAGTAATAGCTGAAGCAGTTTTCATACCTTTGGCCAATATAAGGAAAATCACCACGAATAACTCGTGTTAACGCTGTCCGATGGAACATGTACGCTTGCACAACAATTTTGTTTAAGTGGACAGCGTAAGCAAATGTTTACGCAGAAACTATCGACCTGGCTGGACGTTTCTGCGAGAAACTAACGCGTTCAAGCAATCGATGCGAAAATTATTTCTCATTTTCCTTTTCCGCTAAAATACATCGTAAATCGATACTCCACGACAGTGACGGTTTCATTATTGATAACGTTATGAATATTCCATAAATCGAACATACATTATCGTAACATTATCGCCTGTCCGTTTAATACGAGAAGAACGATTTCTTTTTTTTTATCGACTTTCGAGTACGATAATAAAAACATACAGATAATACGAGGCAATAGGAGTTAGCGAGAATCACTTATCATTTACGATTCCAACGATAACACCAAATTCCGTGGATTTTAATCGAATGGAACAATACAAGTGTAAAAATAACGACGAAGAAAAACAAGAGATCGAAAGTAAATGGAGTAATGCAACGATAAATTCGTGGACACTGGAATAACCTGTGCCACGAAAGGGAAGGAAAATGGGTAGGAAAAATATTGACCGATGGAAAACTACCGCACGAAATTATCGCGAATGATACTCGACAGTCGCAACGACATCAGAATATATGTAGAATTGGCTTGTAATTCAGTGGAAGCTATCTAGAATTGAACTCGACAAACGGCGTGTCGTGTAGCGTCGAAAGGGAGACCCACAAATAAGTTGGCGGATGAATCCTGGCAGAGGAATTAGCGAGTCGAATCGTTCGCTCGAGGTTGCCCCGTAGATCCAGGACACAGATAGGTCGATGTAACGCGTCGAAGAAGCTTTGGACTGGTCATTCGATTTAATTTTCCGTCAGGGGTTGGCTGCCCGTGTAAACTCACCTTAATCGTTTCACGTAGTTATACGTACGGACATTGATAGACGCATACGTCGCAATTGCGACACATTTTGATGCCGTGTATCGATTACGGGACCTTGCTGGGTTGTCTCTTTCTGTCGGTCAATATCGCAACGATCGCGAACCGTGCGCCCATGAAAAGAGATCTTCGTGTTCAGACACGTGAAACGTGTACTTTACTCGTGGGTGGGCCTGTTCGGCTATTTTATGGTGGAAAATGGAAAACGGTATAGGGAAAGGTAGACTGAATAATACAGGGAGAAGTAATTCCGTGTTTCTTTTCATTTCCTGCCCTTTTTTCTTGTAAATTCGAGGGGTCAGTTACAATTAAAACTAAACGATTCAGAATTATATATTAATTTACCCTGTTATCAGGGATCTTGGAAAATGCTGACACTATATCAATGAAACGATTTACAACTCGTAGTATTAAAATATTAATTCCGCATTTCCTGTTCAAATAAAAGTATTGCACGCAGAAAAAAAAACGAGGTCGTTGTCAAATAAAGTAACGTTAAAAATAACGATGAGAGTGACTATAATATTGACACATGGTTTATTATCATATAATATCGTCAGACGGTTTCTTTAGCGCCCGATGCAATACGAGTCATGAATGGAATTACAAAGGTGTAGAAGAACAAGCAGGCGTTAGGTCATCAGGAAGTCGTAAACGAGCCAGCGACGCAATGCTTTAATGAAAAAGAAGTATTAACCTTAGATCCAGACAGATAATCCAAAGCACTCGTAATTCCAGAAATCGACCAGCTGGATATAACTCGAATCGATGTACAGTCATCCACGAAATTGAACGTGTTAAGCTTGCACGATTAAACGAATAAATCGCTTAGAATTACGATTTAAATAATAAAAATGCGTTAACCAATGGCACGAATCGGATATACCTATCGACAGGCTTCGTTCAAATTTGTTAGCTTCTCTCGTGAACATATTCGTGGCGTCTGTGAACGAAGGCAATTTGTAAAAGCTTATCGATTTAGCCCTATCGATGCCACACGTGAGCGTTAAGCGTGCGAACCACGTTTTCTATCAAGCTTTTAGTGTAATTATAATTTCCGATTGCGAATATATTAGGAGGCCACGATGCAGGATAAGCTGTCTTTCTTTACACACCCAAGTCGACGTCAAATTTGTTCAACGTCACGTATCTATACACGCAATAACCGTATATGACTTTGTTGCGATTTACACAAAGTAACGTATAACAGTTCTCTTGTTATGATATACGATGCTATAGTTAAATAAGCAAACGCTGTTTTCCCATGCTTTTCTCCAAGTGCATTAACCGTCGATAACGCTTTCCACCGATCAGGGAAATGTGAAAAGTTTCGCGAGACATGCGTGTTTCGTGCACTGTGCATCAACTAAACCTGTGCGCATAATTTTAGACTTTCACGGTTATGGCATCGATATTATCGGTCACGGTTAATACATACTAGACTCGAAGTCTCGAACTTTATAGTGGTAATATCCAGATTAATTTCCTAAAAGAATCAAGATAATTCTTGCACACCCGGAAGAAGACTCGAATTGTAGTACTCGTTTGATTCTGAATTAATGGCGAATAATATTCGAAATAAATTACATCTATCTTCCTCTCTAATTTACTTAATAGCCAGTTACGATTTATAAGATGCAATATTTTGTTATCGTGCACCGTTCCACGTGCGAGCAACAGTCAAAAGTATTGTTTATCCAGGCAATCAATCGCGACTGTCGGTTCGGTAATCAAGCTCCCGTGAATCATTGACTGAGGTCGAAACGATTTTTCAATACTGCGATTAACCCTGTGGTGCAGAAGGAGAAAACGAAATCATAAACGAGCCTGGTCAATCACGCGATTTTTCCTCGACAGTTTCAGTTAGCCCGATTGATTGAACTTCCTCAATTATTTACCCGCCATGATAAAAGGTCAATCATGAAGCTGCCAGATGGGTTACTCCTGTTAAAACGTTCGATCATGGCAGAGAACGACGTTACGGTTCTACAGAAAACTATTAGTACCGACTTGGCATCGTTCGGAAATCATTATCACTCGTCTATCTGTTTGGATTTCAGGACTGGTAGCATCGAGAGGTTGGTAGACGGTGATAAGAGAGTGATCGCCACTAAGCATCTGCTTCCAGAGAACAACATAAATGTTGTCGTCAGGTAATTGGAAAGAAACCCGTAAAATTACTACTTAGAAATTATAAGATTAATTCTCCGTGTTAACGATGCTAACGGTGAAAATAATTTTACAGAGTTCGTCCACTTAGCAGTAAGGAAATTAAGGCCGGCGACGATATGGCCGTGCAATTTCCCGGAGATGGACAGATATACGTGAGCCTACTTCCTTATCTCCCTCTGCTAATACAAATTAATTTGGACTAGAACTAGATAATTCCCTGATTAAGCTATGTCGGCTTCGTGTTCCTGGTCTCCCCTTGTTTAATTAAAAGTAAACGAAATTGTCGTAAATCACGCTGACATTTATCGTCCAATCTTGTACAGTGTGAAGGATTCCCGAGCAGCGGGGACAAGAAGGGCAAATTATTTTCGTACAACGTGGTGTTCGAGCCCACGGCCACTCAGGAGGACATCTTACAATTTTCTGGTATAAAGAAGCTCATCGAAATGGCAGTAGAAGGGTTTAGCTGTACCGCGTTTTGCTACGGCCAAACCGGAAGCGGAAAAACTCATACCCTCACGGGACCTCCAGAAATGGTTAGTGACGAAGGTTCTATAGTGTGCTTCCTAAATGTTTCTCCAACGAGAATTCATCAGTTTTACATAGGTAGCCAGGGCGAGCATGACTTCAGAAACTTCCGCCAGGAATAGTAAAGGGCATTATGAATTATGGATTAAAATAGTCTAGTTGAAGGTCATGTTTGAATATATCAAAAAGGTTAATACTGTTCGACGTGCGTAGATAAGATAATGACTGAGTAGACGAAGCTTGTCTTGTTTGTGCTTGAACAATGTTCTACGCCACTGCAAAAACAAGCTAAATAGTTACTAAAAGCAGTCAAATAATTAACCCTGGCGCTTTACACTAATCCTAATACCTGTACTTTCTTTCATCACGTTTAACATAGCAAAAATCTCTGGGTGATTCATATTTCTCTTCCAAATTGATTCTCTATGTTGGACATAAAATTAAATTAAATTTTCTTTTTGATGAGGAGTTAATAAAAAATTAAGAACTATATTGGAGAAATTTTGTCATATGAATTGCTATTAACTATCAATGAATGTTCTTTTTCCTCAGTTCGAAAGGATGAATCCTTACTCGGAGCAACACGGCTTGGTCTTCCGGTCTTTCGTCTACCTATTTAAATTGTTGCAAGAAAAACAGGAGTGTAACTTCGTGTTGAAAGCCTCCTTTCTGGAAATCTACAATGAGAAGGTCAGTGTACTCGGCGTGGAATTAGGGAATAATATCGAGGTATCTTTTCACAGAGCATCTTTTAACATCGAACCGTAGGTAATAGATCTGTTAAATCCTGGCACGTCGAGGAAACCACTGATGGTTCGATGGAGCAAAAAGACACGAGGCTTCTTCGTCGAGAACCTTTTCACTGTCGATTGCGAGGAACTTGATGACCTTCTGGCGGTTCTCGAAGAAGGTAGTTCTGTTATTGATCTTCACCTTTCACCCTGATAGATGGACTTTAACCCCTTTTAGTTCAATCCTGCACGCAACGCATGTTTCATTGAGGAATCATAAACGTAATAAATTCAATTCGAAAATATATCAAAGGTGTATCCATTCGTTAAAAGAAAAGAATTATTTTGCGAAGTACTAATCGTTAGTATTTCTTTCAAATTAAAAATATATATTTAATATCATGATATTTCAGGAATGAGGAATAGATCAGTCGGCTCGCACAATATGAACGAGCATTCCAGCAGAAGTCATAGCATCCTCACTGTCAGCATCACATCTGAGCAACAGGTGAATCTTCTAATTATCATGTAAGAAAGACCAAGTTATACGAATGTTACCGTTCATAGATGGACAACGGTGTATTTATCTCAAGACAAGGGAAAATCAACTTCGTTGATTTGGCAGGAAGTGAAATGACGAAGAAGACGCAGAGCGAAGGGAAAACTCTGGAAGAAGCTAATAACATTAACAAAAGTCTTATGGTCCTAGGTATAGTTATCAAACACGTTACAATAAATTCCTTATTAAGTTACAGTTGAAGTTGCCAGACAAATTAAGTATTTAAAGTGCTATAGAGTTCCATCAATTTTTATTTTCCTTCTCTACCTAACTCTACTTAAATACCTATTTAAATGGTATTTCCATGGAAGTTCGATATCAAATTAATAGGGTTCAATCGAGTCACGTTTAATATTACGACTCGGGAAATTGATGTTGTCAATTATGCAGAAGTATTGTGAGAATCGATTTTCACGAAAGGGCGCAAGCTTTACCTGCAACATCAACGTCTGTGGAGCAATCGATAAGCCCACGTGGTAGAGTGAATTACGTAAAAACGCGTTTATGTTGCAAAGAAGTTTTTCAAACTTCTTCTGAGATGGACACTTTTTGTTTGCGAAGGTTACTGCATAGCTTCCTTGAGTGATGGAAAACGCAAAGGTGGTCACATTCCGTATCGGGACAGCAAATTGACTAAGCTTCTAGCCGATAGTTTAGCAGGAAACGGTGTTACATTAATGGTAAATCGTATTATTTTCATCGTAGCGGCTGATAGTTATTTAATTATCTATACTCAATAAGTACAGCTAATTAAATAATTTTATTCAACTTTAGGTCGCCTGTGTTTCGCCAGCCAAATCAAACGCGAGCGAAACTCTGAATACTTTGAGGTATGCGGCAAGGGTGAAGAAGATCCGAACGAAACCCATCGTCGTAATGGTAATTGAAGAGATATTAATAAATTAAACAAGTAACATGGGATATAAATAAAATTTGACTTCATAGGACCCTCGAGAAGCTCTGATCCTCAGTCTGAAACGAGAAGTAGGAGCCCTTCAAACGGAAAACGAACATCTGCGGGCAGCTCTTCATTTGAGTGGTGACTCTTCAAATATAATTCGTAGCGAATCGAAAGGTAGGTATCAAATATCAATTAATAAAAATTTAAATTGCAAAAATGATGCAGAATCATAAAATTTTATTATGACGCATTTTTTTAATAAGTTACTAATTCGGTTATATTAAATGAATTTCCGCAGCCGAGAAGAGGGTGCCGTTAACGCCACCGGTAGTAGACTTGGATAAATTGTCCGAAATGGAACGACCGGAATTAAGTCAGTTGATTCACGCATATATTACGGAAAATGAAGCTCTTCGTCGAGAAAATGCAGAGCTATACGCAACAAGAGAGCAAGTGATAAGGGACCAAGAACTCGTCTGCAGAGAAAACGAGAGATTACTAAAGAAACTCGAAGATGTTAACTCGTAAGTATAGCTGGGATTTAAGACGACATTGATATTCAATTAATTCGGCAGGTTTTATTACTGCAGAGTGTGTTGTCGGTCGCCAATCATACCTGCTAGACCTACTTATTCGGCGGAAGTCCTAAACGATAATGAGGACGTACCTGGAGCAACCAACGTTTGGACCAACCCTAATGTGGAACCTACCCCTCTTTCAAGTGTATGTAGAAATATTTAAATCGACAATAATAAATATTTAGGTAGTAAATAAATATCAAAAGTAGTGATATATCCATGTGTCAATTATTTAAATGTATCAATTATATCTGAATATTTTATATAACAAAATAATAATGTTTTAATTTACATATTAGTAATTATTATATATTACGAATTACTAAAGGAACTTATATTTATAGGATATGATTAGGCATGGATTGTACAGATCGGCAAGTAATATGCCAGAAAAGATACAAAAGGAACTGGACAAACGTAGAATCGTTGGTAGTTATAATAATATAGCAGAAGCATACAAAGATAAAAGTCATCACCGTCGGCACAATTCGTGGGATAATGGAAATGGTACAACGAGAATGAGTCCGGATCAAACAGTATCACCGATAGACGTTAATCAGTAAGAAATACCCAATAAATTATCATAATACCATATCCAAAGAATATTCAAATCAGTGAATCCTTAGACTCCTATTGAAGACAAACGAAATGCAAACCGATATTGGAATATATTATCCACATTGTAGACTAGGAGTTTTGTTAATGTTCAGTTAAACTAGACCTTTCAATATTCGCACGTTGTTAATGTGAAATAAAATATTTGAAATTTTGGCCAAGTTTACCAGGATATCGACTAACTTTTGTCTGCAATGTGTTGCTCCATCTGATATAGTCGGTACCATTCTATCTACTAATTAAAGGAACGCGTGGTAACAGGTATAAAAAGGCGAGCATACGTCGCACCTCTACAGTCCCTGAAGAACGAAGACCATCAGAGACCAACGATCTCTTAGGCGAACCGGTTCAACCGACTGATCATTCGTACAATGAATCCTCAGACTCAATCCTTAGCAGTCCTCTGGAAATGGTAAATTCTACGCCGGATACAGCTGAATCAGAGGCGCCAACGGCGCCATTTCCGGCAGTATCGCATATGTTATCGCGGTTCGGCACTCCAGAACCCGAAGACCATGAAACGACACCAAGGAAATCCAAAGAAAAAGAGGATGAAACCACTCAAAGAGCGTTTGGTAGTCCAATACCAATTGACGAGGACAAGCCTCTTTGAACATTCGAAGCAATAAGCACAATAGTCGATGATATATTTTAATCATAATGACCTGTGTTAAAGGTCAAAGGCATTGCGTCGGTTACGGGGATGAAAAAATGAATTGGGAAAGATGCGAAAATTAATCGATAATTTGATTGATAACTTCTGGTAGTAGAAGAAAGGGAAAAGCTATTTTGAATGAGTAAACATAATTTAATGACGGATGTTGTATGCGTTGATGATTAGTGATGTAGGATTGACAAAAATAAGATGTATGTATGTTTCTCAAATTATGACACAGTAATATCATGTTTTTAAAGTGACAAAAATATGTAGTTTGTATAGTCGAGATATTATTTCTGTGTATAAAAGCATATAATTATATATGAGCTCAAACGTGAATACTTGAAGGTCTGTGGTTTTTCGAAATGGAAGGAAAATTTAGATTGTCGATATAAATCACTGAATTCTACCTCTGAATAGTATAAAACGAAATATTCTGTAATGGCAAAGGTATGGACCAAATAACGTACAATAAAGTATTTGATTGTTTTGTCAATCATTATTTCTTATTACTTAATCATTTATAGCTAAACACTAAATAGTTTGTTGAATTATACCTTTCTCCCTTGAATTGGATCATTCTGGACATTATAACTCGATTATTGAATATTGTTAAAAATAGTATGTTCGATACAAAAGAAAGCACTTTGAACGTATAAACTGGGACAAACGTTAAGAAAACATTGTTTTCTCTCTCTCTTTTTCCGATAAGAAAAATCTATAGAAAGACACATGACCTAATATGTTCGTTATCGACACGAACAAAGTATGTAATTCTACAATTGCGTGCTAATAATTCATCCATGATGCATACATAATTTATTAGATATGCATCTTGCCACGTCAGATAAGTGAAAACATAAAATTGGTAGGTTAGAGACGATTATCGTCTGCGATAATTCATATGTAGAGGGCGCTTGTGAAGTAAGTCCAATGTAGAATTTTAGGGACAAATTATTTATTGGTTGGAGTCATTTCAACTACAATTAGTACATGGCACGAACAACCAATCATTTTTAACTGTTTAACAAAACTGTTTTCCTATTCGCTTGTTTTGTACACCAATGAACAGATCGGATTCAAATGTAAAATTCATGATGTAACGTTAACCAACGATGTTGCAACAGAAAAAGAAAGAAGCAACATAGTGCAAAATTTCGTCGTGGAAATGATCAATCCGTTCTCTCGTTTCATTATTTTATCACACCTTACCTCAAAAATTAATAAGCAAAATTACAAATTAAAAAGAGAAACCCCTTTGTTTCACGAGGAAGGCGGTATCGCTGTTTTACCGATCGGACAAATCCCCATCCCCACTTTATCGAGGAAGCATCGACATTGCGATTGCTGCTGGTGCGACTGCGAGAGAGCAGCAACAGAGCGGATGAAAGAACGAGAATCATTCTTGGATGGACAGTGGAATCGTGGTAGAGTGCGGGTACAGTTTCGAAAGGGTAAACTGGAAACGACGAAGAACGGTGAACAGGAGAGAGGTGCGGCGAGAGAGAGAGCGGGCGCGTGTGGCAAGGTCGGTGCGTGCGGTGAAGTTACGGGCTTTATTAAAGTGCAGTCGGCCGGGTTGAAAAACAATCGACGGACATAATACGGCGCCCCGTGAAGTCCGATGTCTAGTGCTGAGGTGGTGGAGAGCTCCGTTGACCCCCCAGCTAAGAAGCGACGCGTTGCTGCCACCACGGGAGGAGCCGACGACTCGACGACGATCGCAGACATGGCGAAAAATGGCTCGACATCCCGGGCCTCTACCGAAATTGACGAGGGTCTATACTCCAGGCAGCTCTACGTTCTCGGCCATGACGCCATGCGTCGCATGGCATCCTCCGATGTCCTGATATCCGGTCTTGGCGGACTCGGCGTGGAAATTGCCAAGAACGTCATCCTCAGCGGCGTCAAGTCCGTTACCTTGCACGATGACGCGTTGTGCCAGATTTCAGACCTCGGTTCGCAGTTCTATCTTACCGAGGCGGACATAGGTGAGTGTTCAGACCCGCGAATCACGAAACACATGAGCTTCTTCAATACCAATAATTTTCCATTGTGATCTTGACATCGGGTTTTCGTGAATTCTGTCAATTATGATCGTGTTATCCTACGCGGCGATGATATGACGAATCATACTGTTCATCAGTATTATTGTAAAACATTTTCTTTAAATAGGTACACCTTCTATCTTGTATATTTCAAATGCAAATGGTAGAAATTATGTGGATATTACTGTGACTAATGTATCTCTATATATATATATATATCTTTATAGAATTTATCCTTTCTTTTTATGTTATGAACAAACTTAATAATAATAATGTTTAATTACAATTGTATATAACATTTAATTATAATTAAATGCAATACATATTTCATTATAGAGTAAGATTAAATTGTTGTATTTCTGGTTTTAGGTAAAAATCGAGCTGTTGCCTGTTGTCAACGCTTGTCTGAGTTAAATAATTATGTCCCTACACGTCATTATTCTGGGCCTTTAACTGATTCTTATATCAAGAAGTTCAAAGTTGTGGTTCTGACTGAAACTACATTGAAAGAACAAATGCGTATATCTAAGATTACTCATGAAAATGATATAGCACTTATTATAGCAGATACTAGAGGCCTATTTTCTCAGGTCTTTTGTGATTTTGGAGAAAAGTTTACAGTAGTTGATACTAATGGTGAACCACCTGTAAGTGCAATGGTTGCTAGTATTTCACAAGATGCCGAAGGTGTTGTTACTTGTTTAGATGATACACGCCATGGCATGGAAGATAGTGACTATGTAACCTTTTCTGAAGTCCAGGGAATGACAGAATTGAACGGTTGTGATCCAATAAAAATAAAAGTTCTTGGTCCATATACTTTTAGCATTGGAGATACATCCAAGTACTCAGAATATATTCGGGGTGGTATAGTAACACAAGTAAAAATGCCAAAGACTATACATTTTGCTCCTTTGAAAGATGCTTTGAAAGAACCAAAATTCCAGATTACTGATTTTGGAAAGTTTGATTACCCAGAACAAATACATTTGGCTTTTATGGTGTTACACAATTATGTGGAAGAAAATGGAAAATTCCCTCGACCATGGAATCAAGAAGATGCAAACAAATTCTTAAATCTAGCTAAAACCGTGAATGAGCAAGTTGGCAATGAAACTGAAATAAATGCAGAGCTGTTTGAAACATTTGCTAAAATATGTTCTGGAAATTTGAATCCAATGAATGCTACCATTGGAGGAATTGTAGCTCAAGAGGTGATGAAGGCTTGTTCTGGAAAGTTCCATCCTATATTCCAATGGCTGTACTTCGATGCTATCGAATGTCTGCCTGTGGATCGATCAGAACTCACAGAAGAAGATTGTTGTTCTACTGGATCACGTTATGATTCACAAATTGCTGTTTTCGGACGAAAATTCCAGTCAAAAATTGGAAGCTTAAAATACTTTGTTGTAGGAGCAGGAGCTATTGGATGTGAATTGCTCAAGAACTTTGCAATGTTAGGTGTTGGTGCTGAGAATGGTAACGTGATAGTAACTGATATGGATTTAATAGAAAAATCTAATTTGAACAGACAGTTCTTATTTAGACCATCTGATGTACAACAATCTAAATCATCAACAGCAGCTAGAGTTATAAAGAGTATGAATCCAGACATGAAAGTGATTGCTCATGAAAATAGAGTTTGTCCTGAAACAGAGAAAATATATAATGATGACTTTTTTGAAGTCTTAGATGGAGTAGCAAATGCATTAGATAATGTTAACGCGCGTATTTACATGGATCGTCGGTGTGTATATTATAGGAAGCCTCTCTTGGAATCTGGTACACTAGGTACTAAGGGTAACACCCAAGTTGTTGTTCCATTCTTAACTGAATCATACAGCTCCTCTCAAGATCCACCAGAAAAGAGTATACCAATTTGTACGCTAAAAAATTTCCCTAATGCTATAGAACATACTCTGCAATGGGCCAGAGATAATTTCGAAGGTTTATTCCGTCAAGCTGCCGAAAACGCCGCTCAATATATATCCGATCCACAATTTGTGGAGAGAACGCTAAAACTGCCTGGGGTTCAACCTCTAGAAGTATTAGAATCTGTTAAGACAGCCTTGGTTGATGAGAGACCAAAATCATTTACTGATTGTATTGTATGGGCTCGTTGCCACTGGCAAGAACAATATAGCAATCAAATCAGACAACTTTTGTTCAATTTTCCTCCTGATCAAGTGACATCTAGTGGTCAATCATTTTGGTCTGGGCCTAAACGATGCCCTGAACCACTTACATTTAATGTCAATGATCCACTACATTTAGACTATATTGTAGCTGCTGCTAACTTAAAGGCAAAAGTGTATGGTATTCCCATTAACAGAAATCGAGAAGAAATCGCTAGGATCGTTAGCAATGTTCAAGTGCCGGATTTCTCACCGAAATCTGGAGTGAAGATTGCGGAAACAGATTCGCAGGTACAGGTGTCCAATGGTAGCGGGAATATTGATCATGAGAGACTCAGTCAATTGCAAGAAGAACTGCCAAGAGTTGAAGATCTGAATGGTTTGATAATCCATCCACAAGAATTTGAAAAGGATGATGATACCAACTTCCACATAGATTTTATTGTGGCTGCTTCAAATCTTCGCGCTACGAACTACAAAATTCCATCCGCTGATAGACACAAAAGTAAACTAATTGCTGGTAAAATAATACCAGCCATTGCTACTACTACTTCAGTGGTGGCAGGTTTAGTTTGCCTTGAACTTATTAAGTTGACTCGTGGCGTGAAGGATCTGTCTGTCTATAAGAATGGTTTCGTTAACTTGGCTCTACCATTCTTTGGCTTCTCCGAACCTATCTCTCCACCAAAATTGAAATACTATGACACAGAATGGACGCTATGGGACCGATTTGAAGTAAAAGGAGAATTAACGCTGAAAGAATTCTTGGATTACTTCAAAGAACATCACAATCTGGAGGTTACTATGTTGTCTCAAGGTGTTTGTATGCTTTATTCATTTTTCATGGCAAAGCCTAAATGCCAAGAGCGTATGGGTCTTTTGATGTCTGAAGTAGTTAAGAAGGTGTCAAAAAAGAAGTTGGAGAGTCATGTACGCGCGTTGGTATTCGAACTCTGCTGTAACGACACCGATGGCTTTGATGTGGAAGTTCCATATGTTCGCTATACCTTGCCGTAAAATACGTTAATGTCACCAGGATAACGAGAGATGTCTACTTAACTGACTTAGCCGTAGTAATTTCCACAAATTTCTATTTTACAATACGATACAGGAGAATATTACTCTTTCTCTACATAAGGTTCTCAAAGTTAAAAAAAAAAGATTCATTTTTATCGTCGATGCTTTGTAGCATTTATAATAGCAAGGGATCGTAGATCCACTGAGTTCGTCTTACTATGATCTCCCTTTTTGCTAAATATCGGATTTAGGGCTCCAACTATTTGTTTTCTTTTTCTCTATTACTTCCAGTTATCTTCATTTAAATTGGTTTAATGGTAATCATAAAATTTGTTACATATACTTTTGTCTTTCTTAACAAGCTATATTTTCAAATATAAAAATAAATTAGCTCTAAGATAATTCAAACTGTTAATAAAAGAGATATAAAAAAATGAAAATTTGTACAAGAGAATCTACAATCTTATGCTGTTTATAAAATGATTGAGAAAAAAAAGTGGAAAGTATCACGAAAATATTACAAAAAGTTTAGTCCATATTGGATCATAAAGGGAACTGTCATGGTAAGAATTTTCTTTAGGACTCACACTTCACAATTTAATGTATAGGATCGAAATGTAAATTATTAAATGATAACTCAATGATCCTTAGAGGAATAACACTAACACATTTAACAT
Source organism: Eufriesea mexicana (assembly GCF_001483705.2). NCBI lineage: Eukaryota > Metazoa > Arthropoda > Insecta > Hymenoptera > Apidae > Eufriesea > Eufriesea mexicana. The sequence continues at coordinate 286,018 of NW_016907907.1, read as the reverse complement.
AAACCATAGATAAACTTGAACAATAAAAGTCGGACGCAAATGTATCTTGCCTTTGTCGTATAACTTTTCTTTTTTCATTTTCTATTTACTGTTACTATTTTTATTTTTATTTTTATTAGAGGCGCGTACGAAATTGAAGAAAAAAAAAAGATCAAATGTTGCCCTCCTTCCCGTTTTTGCTCCAATATGCTCTTGCTATTGAACTCGATATTTTAGTATTTTATATAATCTATACGTTATCAATGATTTTCATTTGTCCGCTTTACTTTTTAAACACCGAATACACTATTGGCTAAGGCTGTTTGTTGTTATAAGGGATACTGCATTTAAATTTTAAGAACAAATATTTGGAAAGAAGCTTCAAAAAAAAATTGCACATTTTAGACCAAGGAATACAAGAAGAAAAAAAGGAAGATATTTTGTTAATTTTAGGATAATGCGGATATTTATTGTATTATGTTATCAATAGATAATAAATAGATGTGTTTGGATTTCAAGAAACATGAGAAATATAGTAATGAAAATAAAATATGGATGTTTTTTTATCCTTTCTATGGTTAATTAAAATTTAAAAAAAATATATATATACATAATATGAAAAATAAAATTCTCGTTACTTTTTAATATTCTTGATTTTAAGTAAAATAAAATTTGGTCAATATTTTGTAATGCGTATGTATGGTCCTCGAAGAATTTACGCGGGAACAGCTTAAGGAAATTGAGTCTCAAAATGGCACAACGTAGTATAATGTATGTAACCTTAAAAAGTTAAGAATTTAATTCTTATTGATTTAATTCTTATTATTGTATTTAAGTAAACATAAGTTTGAGCACTAATTCAATTTGTTTTTGATTTTTTTTATCATCTGACAGGTCTTTTTTCACAAAGGTAAATGCGAAACATGAAACTGAATCTACTAATGTAAGGTACGTTAATTATTTATAAGATTATGATTATGTTTCGTCGCATTGCACTTAATGTGAAATTAAATGAATTTAGTAACAATTGTTCACGTATGATATTTATACACAAACAATCGAAATTAAATAATTTTCTTTATTCAATTATAAATAATGTTAATCGAATACACAGTGACAGCAAAGTTGTTAAAAACGAAGATCAAGACAGTCCAGGAAATGCTAAACGAAAAAGAAACGAAAGCGGGAGTAGCATCGAAAGTACCAGGTAATTAAATTGAATTACATGAGTGACTATTATGAAGTGCCTTAAATAATGTACTATAGTTTTCTTTTTCAAAGTAGTAAGAGTTATTAGTATAAGATTATCTCTTACAATTTTGAAATTTTTGTTTTTATTGATAGATAAAATAATGTAAGATATTCATGTAAGATGTTCATCACAATTTCTTTTAGTCCTTCTCCTATCAAAAAATTTGAAGATTCTGTGAAAGAGAAGTCAACAGTGAAATCTCCTTCACCATTGAAGAAAGCAAATGGTAAAATGTGCAACTGATTGAGTACAATTTTAGTTTTTCAACATTCTTGATATTATACTTACATTTCAGGAACACCAAAAATTAAACTATCGCCTGCTCTTACAGCTAAGAAAGATGAAAAGAAAACAGCTAAAACCCCACATACTGTTTCTAAAAGGAAAAAGAAAGATGATGAAGGAACAAAAACTTCGAAGAAGAGTAATACGAAAAGGAAATTAAATGACAAGTTAAATGTGGTGGAACAAAAAGAAAATGAAATGATTACAGAAAATAAACCTGAATCAAGTCCTGAATTTTCAAAGTCTTCTCCTCAAGAAATAAAAAGTAAATCAAATTTAAAAAATAGTAAAAAAAAAGTTGTTAAAAAAAGGTCAAGAATAATAGCACCTGTTGATGATTCTAGTGATGAAGAGGAGCATATTGTAGTATGTATAATTCTATAAATATCTTGATGTGTAAATGGATATAATTGTTAACATTTATACATAATAATTCATAGTTGCCTGATAGCCCACAAAAAGAAAATCTTGATACAGAAAGGAAACATTCAGTTAATAAAAACGAAAAATCTAATGAAACGGCATCAAACAGTACAGAAAAAAATGGAAAAGAAGAAAAGGAAGAAGAACACAGTACAGAAAAGCCTGTTAAGAAAATCCATAATTTTTTTGGTATTTAATTTACTATTGTGTCAATAAATAAGTAAATAAATAATTACCTTGACATAATTAATATTTTTAGCTCCAAAAGAGAAAGAAGATACAAAGAATACTGATGAAGATAAAAAAAAGTCTTCCAATCATTCCTATAATCCTAGTATCTCAAATTATGATCCGATAAATGATGCATGTTGGAAACAGGGTGAAAAGTGTGTATTGTATTTTTCATAGTATATTATATTTGCACTGATAAAAAAAATCGTTTCATTTTTTATAGGGTACCATACATTGCGTTGACACGTACACTAGAACTGATTGAAAATACTAGTGCTCGATTAAAGATGATAGAAATTTTATCAAATTATTTCCGATCTGTTATGGTTTTAAGTCCAGATGATTTAGTTCCAAGCATATATTTATGTCTCAATCAGTTAGCACCTGCTTATGAAGGTAAGTAGTATTACATACATATATTGTTTTCTGTTTTAAAGTAATATATACTTCTGTTTCAGGAATTGAATTGGGTGTGGCAGAAACGAATTTAATGAAAGCTATAGCGCAATGTACTGGTAGAACTCTATCTCAAATTAAAGCAGATGTCCAAGTGGTTGGAGATTTGGGCATTGTAGCAGAAGGAAGTCGTTCTAATCAAAGAACTATGTTTCAACCTGCTCCATTAACAGTATCAAATGTATATGCTAAATTAAAAGAGATCGCACAAATGACTGGTTCTGCGGTACGATATTTGTTAATATCATTCAATGTTGTTCATTTTAAAGAATCTCTTGTATATCATCTTTGGGATATAAATATTTAGATCGCGATACAAATACGTATTTAACTTTTCATGGAAACGGAAATATTGTTTTTAAATTATAAATAATTAACACTTGTTGACAGCACTAACAATTTAAGATATGTATCTTTATTTGGGCTAATATTTTTATTGTATTAGTATAATTTCTTTTCTTTTTACAGTCTTTAACTAAGAAATTGGATAAAATTCAATCACTTTTTGTAGCATGTCGTTTTACTGAAGCAAGATATTTGATTCGGTCTTTAGGCGGTAAACTTCGAATTGGTTTAGCGGAACAGTCAGTATTACAAGTAAGTATATTTATATTACATTATAATAGAAACATATAATTATAGATAAATATCTACAGGCTATAGCATTAGCGTGTACTATGACACCACCGAAGCAAAAGTTCCCACCGGAAATTTTAAATGCGAGTAAAAAGATGTCAAACGATACCTTTAAACAAAAATATGATGAAACTGCACTTATTATTAAAACAACATATTGGTAAATATTTATTTTTATTCTAAATATTTGAATTTGTTTTTCAGTTTATAGTGTATGTAATATGTATTTTTAGCGAATGTCCAAATTATGACAAAATAATCCCTATTTTATTAAAAGAGGGAGTTAATGAATTACCAAATAAATGCAAAATTACACCTGGAATACCTATGAAACCGATGTTGGCGCATCCTACTAAAGGTGTGCAAGAAGTACTGACGCGTTTCGAAGGATTGAAGTTTACTTGTGAATGGAAATATGATGGAGAAAGAGCACAGGTTTATTGTTGTTTTTTCATAATCATTTATAGTATAAAAATATATCGTGAGAAGAAGGAATATTTAAGTGTCATAAATATTTTACAGATTCATTTAGCAGAGGATGATAAAATTAGTATTTATAGTAGAAATCAAGAAAATAATACTACGAAATATCCTGATATTATAGGACGATTTAAAAATACCCGAGGAGAAAGAGTCAAAAGTTGCATTCTTGATTGCGAAGCAGTAGCTTGGGATACCGAAAATAAGCAAATTCTGCCTTTCCAAATACTCAGTACAAGAAAGCGCAAGGTATTGTAAAATGTAGAAAAAAGAAGAAAATTAAAAAACTTTTGCGTATATTTTTGCTTTACAGGATGCGAGTGAAGCAGATATTAAAGTTCAAGTATGTGTGTTTATGTTTGATCTTTTATATTTTAATGGAGAATCGTTAGTAAAAGAACCTTTTATAAAACGTCGTGAGTTATTGAAAGACAATTTCAAAGAAGTAAATGGGGAATGGAGATTTGCAACTAGTTTAGATACTTCAACAATGGAACAAGTGCAAGATTTCTTAGATGAATCAGTGAAAGGTTAGTATATATCTATTTAAAAATAAATTATTTAAAAAAATATATATGATAATATTTAATAGGTAATTGCGAGGGTCTTATGGTGAAAACTTTAGAACAAGACGCAACATATGAGATTGCTAAACGTTCTCGAAATTGGTTAAAATTGAAGAAAGATTATTTAGATGGCGTAGGAGATACATTAGATGTAGTAGTTATTGGTGGCTATATAGGAAAAGGAAAAAGGACTGGAACTTATGGAGGATTTCTTTTGGCTTGTTATGATCAAGAAAATGAAGAATATCAAAGTATTTGTAAGGTAAATATGATTAATATGATAATAACTTTTCTTTACTTTCAGATAAAGATTTTAATGTTTCATATATTTCTTGCCTAATCAGATTGGTACTGGATTTAGTGAAGAGGATCTCCAAAAGCACACTGAGTTCTTTAAAGAACATATAATATCACAAACTAAGTCGTACTATCGTTACGATTCATCTCTCGAACCCGATCATTGGTTCGAACCCGTCCAAGTTTGGGAAATTAAGTGTGCAGATTTATCTTTATCACCTGTACATAAAGCAGCTGTTGGTATAGTTGACCCCGAGAAAGGGATATCTTTGCGATTTCCGCGTTTTATTCGCATTCGGGATGATAAACCTAGCGAAGAGTCTACATCTGCGCAACAAGTTGCAGATATGTATAACAATCAAGAGCAGATAAAAAATCAAGCAACTTCAACGAAAGTGGCTGAAGAAGATTTTTACTGAATTTTATATCTAACTAAACTTATTTTAAATAAATGGAATCAGTTTACACTTTTTTTTTAAATAAATCATTAGAATATGGTATTTGTTATAAAATAGATTATTTTGTATTTAACGTAGCTATGTACAATTGGAATATTTTCGAATATACATATTTGTACGAAAAAACGCCGTAAATCACAATACGAAGAAATTGTTCTTTCATTAGTTGGGTTGTAATATATGATTTACATATTTATCAGAAAAAATGAAAAAAGAAATATACATATGACGCTTGTCATTATAATCACAGATATACCCATAAATAATAAGTTTCTCAATTTGAAAAGGTATACTATACAAGATTGCAAAAAAAAACAAATTTTTTGTAATTTCTCAATGTACCCAGTTTTACTGAATTGGTTTTCTAACCTTAAGTGTTTTCGAGTACAATGAAAGTTGAACAACAAATGATGTCGGATACGGTTAATCAGAAGTTATTTTATAATACCGTATTGTCACAAACGTTCTCTTTTGACGGAAATAATTTATTAGCTGGAAATATTTATGGAGATGTTGCAGTTTTTGAGTAAGTAGATATTTGATTAAAGAAGACAATAATATGTAAATGTAGGTTAGGTTGATATTAAAACGAAAAGATAAACGATTTTTTACATAATAATCAATATTTAAAACTATCAGAAAGTCTTGCTTAATATTCAGAAATCTTAGATAATGTTAAAATAAGTATTAAAATGTAGTTTATTTTTCTATTAGAAAATTTCTTTTTGTAGGTTGTCAAAAACTTTGGGACCACACAAAGTGGAAGAAAATGAATTACAAGGTCCCAATTATCGTTTCACCGCTCATTCCAATCAACAGGTAGAAAGTATGGTATCAACAGACAATTTTTTAATAACGGGTACATCAGGAGAAATATGTGGATGGGATTGGAAAACAGTTACTTCAAGTAAAGCTCCAAAAAGTAAAGTTTCATGGACCATACACCTTCCAGTTAATAAGTGAGACTATCTAGTTAAATCTTAAATGTTATCACAGCAATTTACAATATTTAGCAACAATATTTTATTTCTAGGGACAGCTATGAAAAACCAGATGTAAATTATTTAGTATATTCCAAATCGAACAACCTTCTATATGCTGGTTGTGGTGATAACAATATTTATGTAATTACTCTAGAAGATGGTAGAATATTAAGAAGTTTAGAAGGACACACAGACTATATTCATTGCTTATCTTTAATGTATGTATCATACAATTATTAACATTGCATAGCTTTTCTATAAGGCAATTCTTTGTTTAGGGGTCATCAATTAGCTTCATGCAGCGAAGATGGAACAGTGAGGTTATGGGATTTACGAAAAAGAGAAAACACTAATATATTAACCCCTCATTTAGTAGACAAAGTTGCCAGACCAGGATTAGGTAAATGGATTGGTGCCATAGATTTTACAGAGGATTGGCTGGTATTTATTCCCTTCTGTTATTCTTTTTCTTCTTCTATAGAATGTGTAATCAATTATAATATAACGATAAAGAAAATCTATATAGCATAATTGTTTAGTTATGTGGAGGTGGTCCAAGTTTATCTTTATGGCATATGCGTACTATGGAAGCAGCCACTGTATTCGAGCTTCCGGATGAAGGTATCCATGTAGCAAATATCTATGAAGAGCGAGTAATAGCTGCTGGTACAGCACCTCACGTTTATCACCTAACTTACCAAGGAGAAATGTTAGCAAAAGTGCCAACTTCTAGCAATACTGTGTACAGTATTATTTATCAAGAAACACCACAAAAAGTATTTAGCATAGCTGGTTCATCGAATAACCTTGATATTTGTACAAATTTTAATTATCGCGAATTAATGTTAAAGTTTGCGTGATAAAAGCGAAAGATTAAAATTAAAGTCTACAAAATGATACATAGAAGGAAACGATCTCATTAAGTACATATATATTTTTTAATAAATATATTAATACAATGTGCATTTTATAAAATATGATATAAAACTTTTTACAAATATACAAGTATTTATTTGTTAGTTGTGATTTCTTGTAATGCGGTCGTCCTCTGCTTTCAATAGATTCGACTAACAACACATTCGTAAAGTATAATGAAACACAATTAACATTCGTCTAAAGTTAGTTGGAAAATGGCCGTCTTTAATAGCTATAAAAAGCCCTGTGCTTTTTATCCGAAAAAAGATATTAAGAAATTAAACGAAGTGAAAAGATGATGTGACAAGATGATAGAATGGTAAATGATTTATTCCCGAATGGTTTTAAGCGGCCAACTAATTTTGGGAAAATCATAAGAACGCGACAGTCACAGGAAGCCGTGACCTGCGATCACTGCAGGTATAAAGCCTTCTCTGCCGTCTCGCGAACGGACCCAGAACCAATCGCTAACGTGATCGCTTAGTAGTGCAACTACATCGCCCTTGGAGACTGTCAAAGCATTCCCACCTTGACCCTCATAGTCGCTGCGTATGACGAGCAAAGTGTGCCGGGATCCTTTGGTTCTAGCGTTTGCCGCAGCCCTAAGGTACAGTCTATCGACGCTGCGTTCTCCACAGGCTGACACTGCATCCCTAGAACCTCGTCTTACCCTTGGATTTCTTCCTCGAGCACCACACTCTGACCGGGTATCTCTCAGTTTTTCCGTGTCTGTCATGTTCCCTGGAAACAGCAGTTCCCAGACTAGTAAAAAAATAATTTTCGCACGAATATTACAGGAATGGATTTATAAATTACCTAGAGGACGAGGAAATACGTCCGTAGAGTCCTCCCAACATGGTCCTCTCGTTGGTTGTGGTAATATCCCTAATGGTAGACAAGCGGCATATCCAACGTAGCCTTCCTGGCCGTGCGGTGTTTGAACGTACAGCCAGGTCTGATTCTTGAAGACCGCGTTTACGACTGTTCCAAGAGGAAGGGCCATCTCGTCTTGAGTACCGCCTTGGGTCTGGTACAGGACGGATGGAAAGGAGAGGACAACAGGAATGTTGGCAGGTTTCTCTATCGAGGCCTAAAAATACATGGAATATTACGTAAGCGAAATTGTTTCAGTAACTTTATTCGAATTGTTACGAATCGTTACGATCGAGACGGTACTTTGGTGAGGTATGCATCAAGGTCTGCAATTTCATAGCCAAATCTACTCGGAGGTCTCGGCTTGTGAGATCGTTTGGTTCTTCGATGTCTGTGTTTCTCTCGGCCACTAGGCGTGGACGTTGACTCACGAGATACAAGAGACGGTTCGGACACTGCCCTCTTAACTTTCTCCTTCTCCTTCGCCTCCTTCAGCCCTGAAAATTCCTTTTCGGACTGCTTCTCCAGGGGACTGTCTAGCGATCTTTCATTGACCAGTGCCTCCTTGCTGATGGGCTGGAAAAACGTAATAAACGTGAGTGTGAATATTAACACGTTCCATCCTAAGTTGAAAGATGTTATTAGAAAAGAACCTTGTCTTGAACTTCCACCTTTTCCGTCCTCTCGATCTTCTCTATTCTCTGCAGTACCTTCTTTTCTCGCTTCTCCGTGTCCACATTCTCCTTTCCACCGTCTTTTTCTTTCACACTTTTCACACTCCTCTTCGAGGATCTTTCCTTGCTGTCTCGTGACAAGCCCTCTCGATCGCCGTTCCCACCTTTGCAAAGATAACATTGTTCCTCAGGCCTTCGTGAAATGGCGAAATTGCAAATAATCTATGATATTCGTTCTTTGGGAATTTTCATAAATAACTGTTCTTACACGGCGCCTGTATCATTTCTCCACCATGGAAATAACTTTACGATTTAACTTCCTCGCGCTAACATTATTGCTTGACCCCGCGTTTCCGTATTTGGAACATCCCATGACCCGAGTTGTTTACTGCATAGCTATCATTTAACTCGATTCTCATCCAGTTATACCACGAGTTTACCTCGGATTCGTATACCTGCACTATCTACCAGAGTTTCCTGCATTTCGATTATTCCCTATCGAACTCGAATCTTCTTACGTGACTGCTCCACCCGGACATGTCATGCAAAACCTTTCTTACAACCAACTATTGCTTAATCCAAACTTCGTATTAATCTATCGTCTGACTGACAATCTCTATACTAGACCTATTGCTGGACTCCAAGTTTCTACACTCGAATTCTTCCTTTACCCTCAGTTTTCATAATCTCATCTATCTCTCGCCTATCTATCTGTCGAGGTTTGGGCCTGATCCCGTACCTTCGTCGAACTTTTTAGAAGCAAATGGTTATCCTTGCGAAATTATTTTCCTCGCTAGCCAAGTTTTCCATGTTTATTTCTCGCGTATCCTCGAGTCATCGGCCCCAACACGAATTATTTCTTCGTACTTGTTTTTCACAGACCTGCGTTCCCATTGGCTGCCGAATGACTGTTGTTGGAAGCAGGTTGCTGTTGCCCGCGGAGTACCCAGGTCAAAGAGATTTTGGGGCGTAAGAGGGTGCTTGGCCGTTGCCCCATGCTCCTCGGCGGCGCGAGGGGCGTCGAGGGCGTCGCGGGCGTCGCGGGCGTCGGCGATCTGGGTGGTGACGGCGACCTCGACGTAGGTGTCACTACCTGCAAAGGACAGTCCGCCACCAGGTCCACCGTCTGCACCGAACAGCCATGTTCCTGTAACCGAAACAACGAATTCTCTGTTTTCTATCTTCTCTCTTTTTTCTCTCTCCTCTTCTTCTCTTTTCTCTCTTTCAAAGTTCGCACGAATCTCGACGCTACCGTGCGTTCTCTCGTTTGTTTCGCAAAAGCAAAAAGGCTACGTTGTGTTAACTGTTTGGAATAAGTAGCTCGAAACGAGTACCACGCGTGCTTCTAACGCGAATGTAAATAGACGCGGCTGCACGGGAAATGAGCACTATTCAGGGTGGCTAGTTTGCGTTACAGAAGTGCACTTCCCTTTACAAGAGATAAATAGAATGACTACCGACTGCCGGAGGTTCGTGAATAATCAAAGAACGTCCGAGAGGCGAGTTGCGAGCGTAGACGATTCAGAAATTGAAATAGGGGGCTCGTTAGGGTCGTTGTTCGCGCAATTTCGGGCCCTGAAAAAGCTAACCGAATCGCTCGCTTGATTAGGCCAATTTCAAGCGCGTGTAATTGCACCGGTTGAAATCCTTTGTGCGCATGGTCGGAGAGATGTTTCCGGGCTTCGTGAATACGATACTTATTGCGGGAAATTTGCATAAGGAGACTCGAGTAGGAAGCAAACGAATCGGCGAGACAACTCTATCTTTGGGGTGACTGACTTGGTAGAGAACTATGGCCTATTCGCTAGAATCCACTAGAAATCGCTAGAATTCACTAGAATTCGGTAGAATCTACTATAATTCGCTAGAATTCACTACAATTCGGCGGAATCCACTAGAATTCGGTGGAATGCACTAGAATTCGATAGAATTCACTAGAATTCGCTAGAATTCGCTAGAATTCGGTAGAATTCGGTAGAATCCACTAGAATTCGGTGGAATCCACTAGAATTCGCTAGAATCCACTAGAATTCGATAGAATTCACTAGAATTCGGTGGAATCCACTAAAATCTTGCGTTCAATGGTAAAACATTGTATCTATTTATCTATCGAAATGAACAGATATTGTAAAATAGGCAAAGATTTTCTTCGTCTATTTTACGTATGAAGGAGACGAAGGATAGATCTATTGTATTTTAGACTATAGAGTTTAAAAGAACGCGGTATAATTTCTTATTACTGTGATTGTCGAATCGTGAAACGATACTGATTTCGATAAAATTAATCTCGATTTTTAACCACGCGGGAAAGTAATTATATTATTTGTTTAACCTCGCCGTAACGTTTTAACGATTATTATCTATGTATAATATACTTAGATGCGCATTATCGGTCGGTAGCCTCGGTGTTATCTATTTTAAACGAAACTATTTTTAATTGTCGCGGAATGCTCGTAAATGCGGTTTATTTTGCTTGTATTCGAGCTGTTCTACAAACATATTAATCCAAACGTAACGTGCATTCGCTAGACACTAGCCTTAAGCAATTTCGAGACCCGAAGCATTTCTCAAAACGGGAAAACAACTGCGAGCCCGTGGCATCCGCAATTTGCAATTCATATATCGAAGTAATTGAAAAATCCGAATGGAAATACCTCGATCGAATATTTATTTTACTACGATGGTTTTACTGCAATAAAGAAAATAACAATTCGAAACTTTTCTTTCATTTTATTATTAAATCCACATTTTTTAATTATAAATTATTTCTTCCTTTTATTACTAATTTTTATTTAAAAATATTCACGAGTCTAATAATAAAATATAATAAAAGAAATGAAAGAAGAATTCAAAGCAGGGGTGTGCAGGGCTCCCGAAAATTTGTCCAAATACCACTTCGAATATTATTTATAGACAGCTGTTTATAATTAATAATTCCAAAGGCAGCTTCCAAAATTTTCAGAAATCTTATTAATATCGTACCCCAATCGCGAGTCTAATAATAAAATATAATAAAAGAAATAAAAGAAGAGTTCAAAGCAGGAGTATGCAGGGCTCCCGAAAATTTGTCCAAATACCACTTCGAATATTATTTATAGACAGCTGCCTATAATTAATAATTCCAAAGGCAGCTGCCGAAATTTTCAGAAATCTTATTAATATCGTACCCGAATTAAAAATTAAAAATAGAAACTGAAACCATAAAACAATCACGCTCATAGACGTTTCGTTCATATTTCCCGCCTTATCTCTCCGAACGGGGTGTAAAGCTCGGCCCAAACCTGTAACCCTTCGCCGCGAGATCATGCAACCCCTAACCCGCATCGTTGGCGAATTTATTAAACGGCAAAACGCGTTAATAACGACTCCGGGAGAGAATGCACGCATTGGTCCTTGTAGCCGGTGTTGGTTTGCCCGGTTATGGAATATATATTGCGCTTCCGTGAGCGTGGCTACGTGGTTGGATCCCGGTAAATCACCGCGCGTGCAGCTCTTTCTACAAAGTGGATTATTAATTCGTCTCATAGGCGTTCAATTAGCCCGCGGGCAGAGCCTCGCGGAAATGAATTATTCGTCGACGCACGCGTGTCCCCGGCGTGCTTTACCGCGCCGCGGAAATTTACGGCTGTCGCCTCGCATAAATAGCAGCCATGGCCACCGTGAAATTTACGAACGGCCGGCAGACCGCCTCGTAAAATTTCTACGTCCCGGCCTCTTCTTCGCCGCGCTCTCTGCTTCGTTTTCATAGGAAAACAATGAATACCGGAAGTGGAGGACTCGTGCCGCGAGGCGCGCCGCGAGCTCTAAGTAACCAGGAATCCTGTGGTCGCAGTGGTCGCCGCCATTTTTCGCCAGCCAGGTCCAACGCGCGCTTTTTTTCAGAAAATTGCGGCCGAGCTACAGGCATTTGCCAATTTTCTCCGCGAGTCTGAATGCACGAGTGCATCCGCGGAATGTTTTTGCGTTTGCGAGACGCTATTTTCCACTGCAAAAATACTTTTTAGGGAGGAAGATCGGAGAGAAATTTTTGCCGGTGCAATAATAGTCGATAGTTGGATTCGAGAAGGATGTCGGAGCAGTGACTGTGACGATGATGTAACGAGTAACGAGTTGGATAGTTGGATTGTCTTCTTGCGAACATAAGATGGAAATAGTCTTATTATTATTATTACCGGAGCGATGCTTTCTAAATACTTAATCTTAGCTAGTTTTAATCCAATATTCTGAAAATAGCGTTTTATTAATGCCTTATGTTGCAATAGCGAGCCTAATTTGTGGCGAGTTTTCCAGCTAAACCCTATGAAGACGAATTACACTCGTATTCCACTAAAATTATATATAATATATTTTAACTCGCGCAAAATTTGTATAGTACTGAAAATTTCTACAATTTTATGGGAATATAGGTATACAATGACCAATTAAAATTTTGCAATGTTCAATCCACGGTTTCTCATATTTCTCATAATTAAATCACGTATGTTACGACAGGGGGTCTAACTCGTGCGAGTTTTAAACCCCACGAAGACGAATTACACTCGTATTCCACTAAAATTATATATAATATATTTTAACTCGCGCAAAATTTGTATAGTACTGAAAATTTCTACAATTTTATGGGAATATAGGTATACAATGAGCAATTAAAATTCTACAATGTTCAACCCTCGGTTTCTCATATTTCTCATAATTAAATTACATATTTTATGACAGGGGGCCTAACTCGTGCGAGTTTTAAACCCCACGAAGACGAATTACATTTGTATTCTACTAAAATTATATTTGACATATTTCAATTCGCGCAAAATTTGCATAGTACTGAAAATTTCTACAATTTTATAGGAACATGATGGGTATACAATGATCAATTAAAATTCTACAATGTTCAACCCATGAACCCAACGGTTTCTCACATTTCTCATAATTAAATCACAATGCAAGGGGTTGGTCGAAAACATCTGAGTAGCCATGACCACCCTTAGCAATTGAAGATTCAATTTAATCTATCCGACTCTGTGTGCTCTAATCATATTAACCATAGTCGACTCTGTTAGCAAAATTCTGTTACTCTAATCATATTAACCACATCCAGCATCAATCCTCCGTGCTGGAAAATTCGTTTCGAGACTCGTAGAAATAACTGGTAATCCTAAGCACTCTCAGACATAGCCAGAGGATCGACTGGAAGCAATCTAATCCTATTAGGAAATGTTTTTCGCGAAACGGTGCGATAATAATTCAGCTTTTAATCTACCATCGTGGAAAGATGGTGGAAACACGGTGGAAAGATCGTTCCATCAGTCGTCTGAGCAATCATAACCGTGTTCGGGAGCCGCAGCGTGAACTCGAACTAATGCAACGCTATTACGTTGATTTTTTCGGAAAACACGGCGCGTATGGTCGATTAAAAAAGACACGTGGTTTTTCCCCGTGTTATCGCGTGGTCCCAGCTCGAACACGTTTCCATTAAACGAATCGAGGCTCGCGACTATCCGTGCAATCTTTCAACAGCGTTTCATCCTCTCGCGTGGACCGATCTCCGAAGACATTCCGTGCCGTGGACCGGGGCTGCAAACGCGTTCCTATGAATTATTGCACCATTAACGTGAGTAATCGCGCCGGCGGGAAAATTATATAGTAATTTGTTCACGGCTGATCGAATACGTCGGGAATTTTATATTCTCTCTTTTGCGAAGGGGTAATGAAGCGGGCTAGCCCCGGGGGAAAAACGCGCTGCAACCCCGGGACTCGTGGCCATGAAAAATGAAGACGTTTCACCCGGCCGCTTTCGATTTTACGCGCTGAATGGGCCGGCTAAGTAGCCATTCTGATGCCCCGGACGCCGTTATAATTTATACGTCGCCCTTTGTGTTACGCAGCACGATGATTCTTCCGGTGATCGGCCGGCCGATTACCTCGAAACTTTGACCGGTCTTTATGAAAAATGCCCGGTTAAAGGGACCCGCCAGGCGAAAACTATCGCCTCGCCAGCGATAGCGTCGGGATCTTTAACCCTCCCCTCCCCACGGGTACCGTCGCGGGACGCATATTCTTCGACCGTGGAGAACCGGAAGATCGGGAATCCTGACAAGAACGTTCGCATCGAGTCGCGAAAATTGCGTCCAACTCGTCTCCTTCGATCGTGTTCCCCAGAATTTCGCATAATCGAGGAATCCAGCAGAGAAACGCGCGAATAGAGGATAAGTGGTGCGACGCGATAACTATATCTAGCTACACCCTAGAGGGTAGGAGATCTACCCTATAAATCCTGCAGGGATGATCGTGTCCCGTTAGCTTCGGTTTCAATAACCTTCCGGTCCGCAGAAAGGGGAAGCGTTTCCGTGACGAGTAATTAGAAATCTACGGGCTAATCAACCGGGCCCACGAGAAAGAAATAAGTCTGGAGGTGGTTGGGCAGGAGGGTCCGGTTTAAGTGACAGAAAGGCTGGTCCGTGGCGCGAAGGAACACGCGAGGTAGCCCCGGGTGACAAGTTAAAAAGGGTGGGACGAGGTGGCGGCGCGAGCCGAGGCTGCATCCTCTTCTCGGATCATGCTAATGAAATTCTCAAGATATCTATCTCGCGCGCCACTGTGCGCGCGGCATTAGTTTAGCGTGCCGCTCGCGGCCAGCTCGATCTTATCTGTCCGCCTTCGGACGCACGGTATCAATTTCCCTGGAACGTGAAACGTACGGACCACGTGGTTCGTCACCCGATTCGCGTTTAACGATCCTCGGCTACCGGTTGCTCAGTCCGCTCGGCTCGGTTCGGTCGACGAGGCGGAACGCGTTGGGTGGTGAGTCTGATACCGCGCGAGGAGGGTTGCGTGCAACGGACGGAGGAGGGAAGAATCGATGATTCGGTTGATTGAATGTTTTTGTGGCTCGAGATGGCAGGTAGATAGGGGTATGAAAAATGGGAAATGGGGTAGGTCGGAACGAGGGAACGTTAATGAAGGCCGGGGAGTGATCGCGGTAGTCGAAGATCGGTTTAGGGTCGTTTGTCTCTTTCGTCCTCCCCTCGCGAGACGGTCGCCATAAATCCCATTTGGAGACTATGATTACCGAGCTTTAGAATGGCAGATAGCCTCGGAGTTGTTGTCCGGTTTTTACCATTTCCAGGGCAAAAAGGTATAAGGTAGATAAACAGTACTCTCTCAGGCCTTGCACCTAGTCAGCGGCTACAAGAAGCCGCATTAATCGGCTTCTTGTACGGAAAGAATAGCACGCTCGTTCATCACCATACCCCAGTCGATGATCTTTGCATCAACGTGCCGCGGCATTCCCACAATAACGAAGCTGAAGATGCAGAAAATGGAATCGACGAGTCACGGCATAGAGATGAATATGAAGACGTTGCCACTGACTTATGCACTTCCCATGCCATTGAGATCCTTTGATGCCGCCGAATCATTCCGAGGAATACGCCATCAACGCGCGTAGGGCATTAGCGAATTTTTAATTATCGCGCCTCTTCCTCTTCCAACTCGGACACCCCGAGTCCGTTGAAACGATCGCACGATGATCGTTCGACTTTCGCTATCGAGATGCACGCGAAGGTCGAAGATTCGATCGGATCGAGGAAGGAGTTAGAGCTGCGTCCGCGAAATTGCGAGCTACTCGCGCAACCCCGGTGCCATGTTCGACCGAGGAGGATCGCGTATTCGAAGGGGGAAAGAAATAGGACGGATCGGATGGAACTGGCGAGCGTGAGAATAAAGTCTCACCGGAGCGGCTCGGAACCGGTGATTGATTTAAAGGTCACGCGTTTCCACGTTTTTACTCGCGTGTTCGCAGGTCGTCGCCGGTTCCCTTCCCGGAATATTTAACCCCGCTGACCTTTCTGGCCAGAGTTTCTCTCCCGTAGCCTCGTTCCCCGAACGTCCATCGAGAGACCCTCGCCTCTGCTCTTCCCTTTCGTTTCGCGTCCGCCTTTCTCCTCGCGCGATGTTAATTACAACCTCTTAGCTCGAATTACCGTGCACGCCACCACTTTTGCCATCCCTCGGCTCGGCTTCTCTCGCGTTTTCGGTGCCAGGGCTGGCCGAGGACGGTTCCGGCGTGTAATCGTGCGCAACCTCGTCCCTGTCAGCGGCGTAAGCGACACCCCTGCTATTTTCGTGGTTAATTATAAAATCAGTTTCGGCGAGCAGGGTAAACGAAGCTTTGTTGCTGTATTTAATCGAGCCACTCGAGCGGACGGACAAGGGGATATCGATGATGCCGGTGGTCCACGTCTGCGGTCCCGTTGCGGGAACGTGTCGTTAGGGAACGAAGACGGATTATATCGAAATTACGAAGCGGTATCGCGGTTGCTCGGCATTCGTAGCTCGGTTTCGTTGCGTTTGCTAATGGTCGCGTTATCCGGGAACACCGTTGGGAGCAACATTAGCGAGAAATGTTGCGAACGCGGCTGGTTCCATCCGCGCAATCGAGAAACGGTGTAGTCGATACGGAAAGGAATTTACTCGGACCATTCTCCTTCGTTTCCATCAGTTAGAATTCGCATTTCCGCCGCAACCGAGTCGGAAATAACGACGAGCTTGCGACGCAGCTATCCGAGGAGTAATTATAGTAGGCAAACGAAATAACTCGACTCGAGTGCAACGTGGTGGTGAACGCTTTTAGAGGGGTCTCTATGGATGATCTTTTGGAATCTTCCTCGAAGACGATTCGAAATATCTTACTATCGCGATGAGAAATCACAGGGAAGGTGGTATCGATGATTTTAGAGCTCTTGGAGATATTTTATTTGAACGATCATCGAATGCATAAGCTACCCTTGGACAAAATTGCCACGACGATATTGCTACGATTATTACCCCACGTGGCTGATATATTCGAGTACTCTTTACAGGTTTATAGTTATTACAGCGACAGTGTGAAATAAAAGTGTGCTACAGGTTTCGCGATAGCCACGGGAACCTCGAGGATGGCGCGACGCTTCCGACTTCTATCTTTAATTACGACGTAGCTGTTAAATAATCTTCCCGATAAATAAACATCACGATCTTTTTATCACGTTTTCGACGTTTCAATATTGTTTACTTTAACTGCCGCGACGCCCAACCCGTTCGTGCTTGGGGCTCGTTTCGTACCCTCGTAAAACGTAATTACGACGTCTAGTTTGATCCCCAAACGGCGTTCGAATGAGCGGTTGTTAAGCCGTTTATACCTTCGTTTACTCGCGGAACGCAACAATCTAGGATATTACGACGGGTCCTGCCTTTTTTCCCATGAGCTCCGCGAGCCGCGCGATTTTGACGTCTATAAAACGCCGCGCGGTTTCAATGTACCAGCCCTGTAATTTGTCCCCGCGAATCTGCGATGCTATTAACGCTAATAATATCGTAATTCGTTTACAGCGAACCTGGCAGACTGCCTCGAGGATGCAGGCGATAATTAGCGAGAATTTAACCGGAGTCAGTTCAACGGAGGGATTTTTCCCCGCTGAGCCGGAGGTCAACCGATTCTTTCATCGAGATATCGCTTCATCTTCGAATTTTAAATGCCGCTATTTTTGGGAACATCGATTAGGGTGAGTTATGGCATGCGATAGAATTAAATTATATTAATACCCGCGTCACGGGTATCAAAGACGATGCGTCAGGATTATTTACAGCCCCTTCGAATCAGCCGAGGATACGATAAGAGGATACGAAGAGACAGTGTCACGTGTTTTATGATTTTATTGAAACAATTTTTCCCGCCTGCAGACGTCATCTCGAATCCTCAATAAAGTACCCTTCGATGTCCTTTAAATCTCTCGAAACTCGGCATAATTTTCCTCTCTGTATCGTTATTTTTCTCCCCGAGATGGACGGTAACCGCGGATCAAGCCGCGGTAATAACGGATAAACAAATTTTCCAGAGAACGTCGTGAAAACGTCGTTAAAAGCGACGCTATAAATCCCCCATGGCGGAACGTTCACCTGTGGCATTACGGAACGAGCGAATCCTCTCGGGCCTGTGCAGGACTCCCTTAAAAGTCCGACATCATCCCCTCCAGACACGAGTCGAGTTCCATTCTTACTCGCACGATGAAATCACGGATTCCTTTGTATTCGTGCAACCCGGTGTAGGTGCCCAGAAGAAAGGTGGCCCACGGGCTCGTAAAACTCGCGTTCACGCGACTATTCGCGGTGGAACGCGCGCGTTATCCCCTTCAGCGCCCCTCCGACCGGATTATTATCAGCCATTTACACGTTTATGCTCTTTGCCGTGCCACGCAGATGGCCGCGACGCGTATGCTCGCTAACGGTACCGTGTCTGATTTTCCGGTGCAATAAAGTCCCTTCGGAGGACTGGGCGCGTAGTCTAGCAATTAACGCTCGTAAGTCCAGGCTGCTCGACTTTGATTTAGAGGCCTGCCATGCGATCCGTCGTGTAATTCCGGGGCCGGCTAGAAAACCGAGCCCAACTCTAGCCGATGCATTTATTACGTCATATTCCACGACTGGCCACGTCGTCGTCCTCGGTTCTACGCGGGTTCGCGTCTGAAAGGACAGGATGCTTAATGAAAGACACGGGACCGTTGGGTGTTCCGCGTGTAAACTCTGATGCGCTATCAATAAAGGTGGCTTCGGGCTAGTCGTAAAGGCACGTTCCGTTGATCCGTCGAGTTTTACAAGACCCCGGGAAATAAACCTTTCTGCAAATATTCGGCCCCGATCCGATCCTTCTCGCCGTAGATGGTGAATTTTCGATTTCGGGCGAGTTCGCAATGAGACTGGAACACGGTGATCGAGAGTGGAAAACGAAGTGCGGGGTATAAAATTACTCGCGCGGTGAATGCATAAGCACACCGAGAAAGTCCGCCGGATGGGAAAAACCTGGCCGCCACCGCTATAACCATATCTCACACGAGGCTCACCGCCTCGAGAAACCTCGCGCGACTCGAAGCGTACAATTACCCCATTTAGCGGCTAAAAACCCGAGGCTAGGCGCGCGCTACACTCCGCGACCGCGATCAACGCGCCCTTAAAACCAGCCTCTACAAGACGATCAGTCAATCGCCGATCAATCCTCCCGCGGTAGCTGTCCGCGTTGTTCCCAGAAGCGGAGCCGTACCGACAAAGCATCTACATAAACCTCCGTGCATCTAGTCGTATTTCGTGCGCGAGAAATCCGCCGGTTTTCTCGGAAGCGATCGCGCCTCCGCGAAGCGGCAGCACCCGCCGCTGGTGCGCGAGCGAGGAGCAAAAGAAGAAGCGGAGAAGAGGAGGAAGAGGATCGGTCCGCGGAGAAAATCGCGCGGCCTGAAACCCGTGGCCGTTTCGTTTGATTTTTAGAGCAGCCGCGTGTAACGAGCGCGAGGCGCTTCGCCGTTTATGTCGGCCGTTCCTCTTCCTACGGGTTCCCTTGGTCGCGAGCCGCCCTGTCTTCCAGAAGCCGTGCAAGCGCGCCTCGTAAACGATCCCGCGGCGAAGGACGGCGTCGAAAAACCAGAACCACCCTGTGCACGCAACGGCCACCGGGTCTTTATTTGGAAGGGAATTTTTCGAAGCGTCGGGGTGGCTTCTTTGCGGCGCGACGAGGATTCCGGCACGATTTCCGCTTCTTCGCTCATCAGTTGCACGCGAATTGCATATTGCGTTGCGGCAGCAGCGCGCTCATTCGAAGGATCGGTCGATGGTCTTTACGTGCATGTGAAATAGCATCGCAAGAAGGGGTTAAATTTGGTTTCGGTCACGTTGCAATGTTACGAGCGAGAGCAAGTTAATTACGAAATTAACAGCTACGTGAATTGCAGCCTAAACGATTTTCAACTTTCCTAATGTTGAAAATAAGACACGTCTTAACGTATCGAATATACGAAAATTAATCTGTCAAGAGAAACAGATATATCTTTATTCTAGGCGCCGAAGAGGTTCCAGGAATGCGTGAAGTGTTTATTTTACAGGTTAGATAAGAAGTAGGGGACCAGGACGAGCTGCAATCGCATACCCCTTTTCTTCGCTCTAGTTTTCACTCTCTATGCCGACAGTCAGAATACTTGAGATATACCTTCCTTAAGAGAGAAGAAAGATAATTATAATATAACGATAGTTATTTCTTTTTACCCATAATCCCAATACCTAACTTTGAAAAGATAAGTTTGGATGTAGAGAAAAATCAATCTAGAGTATGAGTTCCTAGAATGAACGTTTATATAAATTTTCGATGAGAGTTGGGAGCCTTGACACTCTGTCAGGAGTTGGGTACAACTGCAAATGTGTTTTAGAAGAGTTGGTCAGTCTCTCAGGAGAAGCATTAGAAGAAACATATAGCTTTCTTAAGAAATAAAAGACTTCAAAAAAGAGTAGTTATTTTACTATCAGAACCCAGAATTCTAATAATTTATTGCAGAGATTCCTGAATTAGTTTATTTTAGAGCAAGGGTTTACAAGACATGGTACACAGTGCTATAGTACACTCGCAATAATTCTTAGATGTGTCATGAAAATGTTTAAAATATTCAACACTTTACTCTTCTCTTTTCCTTGTGTCTCTTCTCTATCGTATGCCAGTTTAAATTAGTTATTTGGTATAAAATTAAATTATTATAAGAGAAAGAGAGAATAAGAGAAATTTTTAAGGTTAGAAAATATTGGGATTATGGATTCTAATAGTAAAATAACCACGATAGTAGTTACTATCTGAGTGCTTCTCTAGAGAGACTGACCGACTCGTGACAGGGTGTCAAGAGGGTACGTGACATGGTTCGCCCAAACCCCTAATTCCTATTTAATGTTTATATAAAAATTCGTTCTCGAAATTTAGATCCTATAAACCAATTTATTCACACCTTATATGCCAGATTGATTTTTGTGTATCGCTAAACTTATCTTTTCAACATTCGAAATGAAAAAAAAATATAAAATCACGCTTAATTAATTTAATATTAAACCTATCACGATTTAAATGACTATTTTCAAACTTCGATGTTATAGCTTTGGTCACTCGTATAAACGTTAGATAAGAATTGGGGGTCACGTACCCTCGCGACACCCTCTCACGAGTCGACCAGTCTCCCCAGAGAAGCACTCAAAGACAGAAACTATTATCGTAGTTATTTTACTATTAGAACCCATAATCACAATATTTCCTAACCTAAAAAATTTCTTTTATTCCTTTTCCTCAGTTTCTTCATCTCCCACTGCTTGCTCCATCGGCCACCAGACCAAACGCGGTAAGTTCAACGTCGCGGAACGAAAATTCGATGGGGGGCAATCGCAGGGGTCGCGAAGGGTTCGTAAAAAGCCTCGCGAAACTGTGAAACAGGGTACGAATTATTCCCCGCAAATTCTTCCTAATGGAGCTAAGTGCATTCCCGAAAATACGCAACGCGGAGATCGTTACAGGGAGTAGGGGGGCGAAAGGGGGGAACCGCGTTGCGTTTTAGCCGGGAGAATAAGAAGAGAGGTCGAAGGCTGGGCTTTTTACGAGGGCCAGATCGCAAAACCGAAACCGCCAGGGTTACTTAGGCAAAAAGCGGGCCGAGGGGGGCAGGGCGAGGCATTTTTCCCATGGAAATGATGGGAACGCGATGAGACGACGGAACGAGCGCAGGGCGTTTAACCAAAATTACGTTTTATATGCACAAGCGGATCATTGCGCACGAGACGGTCCATGCGTAACGGCCGCGGTGCAACGGTGCATTTCCTTTTACTACTGCGGCCAGACAACGTGCACCGTAAAACCCGAGAGGCTCGGTTTAACAACTGCAACTGCAGAAATCGTGGCGTTGCGCGGTCAAGTTCCAGGGACAATGCATCCCTCGTGCATCATCCGAGTTCCGAGAGCAATGGCGGCCGGGGAACGAGCGCGAGTACCCTTCGTCGTTGCTCGCGGTAAAAATTCCCGTTTATGCGCGTTTAACGTGTATATTATCGTTTAAGAGGGAGGAAAATAAAAATTCTAATGATAGACTGGCGGTTTAATGTCCGATTGAAAAGTAAGAAATTTATCGGCGACCCCTCGCGGTGGATTTAACGATAGATGGCGCGAGAGAGATAGGTCCTAAAATCTTGCGAATATAAAGCTTTTTTAACCTGTAATTTCGAGGGCTCGGGTACAGAGGGGAAAATAAATATCGCCGACTGGAATAACGATTTTACGGGCTCGGACGTTAGTCCAGGCGAAATCTTTCTTACGATTGCAAAAAAGAAGCAGCCGGTGAAATTGTTATTCCATACACGCGTGTATCAATTACGCAAGATGCCTGATCGTGTGTAAAATAATTAAATCCTGCTCTCGCTAAAGATCGCTAATTCGATCCACGTTTCGAACCACATAAAAGCCAATTATCGGCGTTCCCGTTTCAATCGACTGATTCCCGTGCATCGTTGCAAAAATGCCACGAAAAAGTCTCACAGAGGGGGTAATACCATTTGAAGCAAGTACACGCCTCGGGCTACTTAATTACTCCGCGGAACGGGATCAGGGAGTCGTGATTTCGAGGAACAAAGGGGACATTGTTTGCCGACTGCGGAATTAAGGCGTCTAAACCGCGCACGTGTTTCACGGAATAGATTTTCAGGGCCGCGATTAGAGAGATCGTGCGGCTTACCTTGTACGAGCCTCTGTCCTCGTCGTCCGAGGATAGGCCAGCGGGATCTACACCCGGTGTCGCTACGGCTTCCGTTTCCGCCGGTTGGTAGTCGACCTCACTGCTCCACGAGTGTCGCCTCTTCAGGTCCCCTGCAATTAAAGTCCACGTTAACCCGATTTCCAAATTCTCACATATCCCACGTATAGCGTGAACCAATTTCTGCGAGAGTTCTATAACATTCGAGTTTTAGGAAAATTCCTTTAAACCAGAAAATCGGAAGCTCACAGTTCCCAGTGTCTTAGACCTTTAGACCTCGAAATTTATAATTCTCTAAGTAGTCCCCGAGGAAAGCTATAGTACCCGAGTACAAAAATTTTGGAGCGTTCGTAGATCGTGGTAGAGCTTGCGAGAATTCTCTACCATCCAAGTTCCAGAAAATCGGAAACTCACGACTCCAGGTGTCCTAGACCTTTAAACCTGGAGACCTTTAGGCCTCGAAATTTGTAACTATCGTAATTGCCCCCAAGGAAAGCTATCGATCCCGAGTATAAAAATTTTTGAGCGATCGTGGAGCTTGGCAATCTCCGTAGACACCACGAGGGGTACCGAAAGACGTCGGTGAAAATGGGCATCGAGGAGAAATATCGAAGGGGTGGGACGGGGAGTGCGGCACGTGCCGCGGGTCCGTCGGTAATTAATACGGGCCGACTCAATCGGGTAGCCGCTTAATTAGAATTGTCACTATCATTCATCTCGGCGGCGGCTGTTTAACGTCAACTTGCCAATCGAAGCGTGGCTGACAAAACTGGCCGCTACCACTTTTTGCCCACGGCCGTTCGACGCGCCGTATAATCCAACAAGCGTGTTCTCGACGTTGCTCGTCTCCTCTTACGGACTTTGGATTTCCCGTCTAGCGGCCCGGGATCATCTTGGAATCCCGGCGGTTATTAATTTTCCAGACCGTGCCTCGAAACGGACGACACGCCGCTCAGAAATCGCGTTTCGCGGTCACGACCGGTTACCGAGACGATCTTGAAACAGTTTTAACGAACCATCGACCGCTTCGATCGGAAACGGCTCGATCGCGCCGATCGACGAGCTAGAAAATCGCTCGGCGTGTCGTGGCTCCGCTATCCGGTACCGTTTCCAGCGTGCCACGGATATCTGGAACGAACGCTGTTTAAGCTGTTATCTAAATATCCGCCAACGTTTAAGGGATACTCGGATGCTTCCAATTCAACCGCGAGCCAATTCCTCGCTTTCAACATTTTTTCGCTGCAACGATATTCGATGGGAATAACGTCCGTCGGCACAGCGATTCAGGAAATTCTATGATAGAGATACGATCGAAAATGGTCGAATTCCGTCTCGTAATCGGCGGAAGCGTGGATCGTGACGGAGTTGACGAGACGTAGGATGGTCTAGGTCGATATTCACGGATTTCGTTATGTCCGGTAATTGAAACACTTTGTCAGCTCGAAAGTATAGGTTATTCGATTTAACCTGTAAATGGATTTCGCGAGGTTCCTTGGACTACGGAGGGAAAAAGCTGCCACAGCGTACGCGGCGTAATTGAATAGGCCTCGTTAAGTTA
>NW_016907907.1:115544-260976 GCF_001483705.2 Eufriesea mexicana | reverse complement strand
CGCATCTCGAGAACGCTGTCGATACCGATCATCCGGATACCGTGCGTCCGAATAGAAGCTAATCCTAGAACGAAGATTACCTCGACTCCACCGACAAATGGACCCCGAAGAATTATTATTCCGAGCGAACGGAACGTAAACACAGCCCATGGAGATCATCGAGACGCTTTTACGGATTTTCATCGACGCTCGCGAAACATTTAAGGCCGACGCACACACGCACGCCCTGTACACGTATAGAGAACTCGGACCGGGGATAACGATCGACGATAAGCTCGCAGGTTAAACACTGTATTCGAGACGTGACTTATGGGATTCGATCGGGCCGAAGAGGCGCGGATTCTACCTACAAATTTACTCGTTTACTCGCTTCGTGGAATGCCATGGGCTCCCACGGGACCAGGCGGCGTGCAGCGGCGATGAGCGGAGCGGCGGTGAGCGGAGCGGAAAGAGAAGCGCGCACGGCGGGGTCCGCGATCACGAGCTGGAAATTTATCGGTTCGACGGTCAAAGTGTGAATTACGTCGATTCCAGCGTGAGCCGCAATAAAATATTTCCCAAAGCTTCATCGCATTGTGCCGCCGCCGGTACCCGCTTATTTACATCGCTCGTATCTCACGCGTTTCGCGGGCAATTCGAACGCGCGCAGGCGCACCGCTATTTATTAATCCTCGCCCGCGAACCCCCGGCCGATTCTGCCGTTTCCGTGCCGTTTTCGAAATTATTTATTCCCCATCGATAGTTTTGTCGTCGGTGAATTTTCCTCGATAACGACCTCGCGCGCGACAGCTGCCAATTATCGAGTACCGAGTTTTTACCCGCCAACGTTTGTTTGCACAGCGTTTTCTCGAGTCCGAACGGAAGTTTGCGTTAATATTTAGCCGCGAGAGACGCATCCTCGTTGTCCCAGAAAATTAACCAGTTGTTCGTCGATGGAATAATCAACGCTTTCGTCGAGATAGAACTCAGACGACACTAGGAAGCGGGCAATCATTGGCAAAAAGCGTACGCGTCCTCTGTAATTTACGATCATCGTACGTATTATCATTTATACATATTACGAGCCGAATTACCGCACAGGGATAATATTCGCGGCTTTTTTCCGCCACGGTAAAAACTATCTTCCTCCGTGGATCTAGCGTAATTGCCGTGCGACGAGCGGCGAAAAAGTCCAGGCTAAACACGATTATATGTGCCTGCTCTCTCATAGCACGAGACAAAGCTCAAAAAATCATGGCAGCGTCGTGCAGAGTTACATAATTCATGACAGCTACTTCCCCCGATTAATGCCCGGTTCTTCTGATAAAATAGAAAGGAAAAAGGAAAAAGACAGGCCCCCTCGAAGAAATATGAAAAATAGTTTGCACGCGAAATCACGACGGAGGATGATCTTCCCACGTCTCGCATGATTCATTTCCTCGAAACAACGCGGAATTTTCTCGCCACGCATAGATACTCGCGAAGATGGCGGAACGCCGCCTCCGCGTTTCGCGCCGCCATAAAACATAATGGACGGCAATTTGACAGGGGCTGCGGGAGAGAGTTACGAGCGCGAACTGCACAAACTTCCTGTCGTTTCACGGGGTGGCGGAACACGGCCACGCACACGCTGGCCCCGGCCGTGAATTCACAAGCACGTGCAACTGCGGCGCGCGCGCGTGCACGTGGCTTCCGGGCCCCCGGACGCGCGTAATCTCTCCTTCTTTACTCGTCCCTGCCTCGCCACGATCTATGATCATTGCGCTTTGTACACTTCGCTCGCATTCCAAGGGAACCTGCGCGGTCCGCAGAAACCGGAAAAGGAAAGCAACATGCGATGCAATTAGCCGTCGCGGCGAACCACTCGGCCAAGTCCAAGTTACGATGCCGGCAACGAGAGGAGAGGAGAGAGAAGGAGAGGAAAGAAATTTAAATGGGCCAGGCTAATCGTCAGGGGATAGTCGAGTCGCGTTCCATACCCGGATCAACGTCCCGACCGATTCGACCGCTTTATTTCGATTCCATTCGTTCGCTGATAATTCCGCGAGTCTTGGAATTGTCGATTTCCTCTCTTTTATCGCGTAATTAATCGTGGCAAATAATAATATGAAGTATCGATCACGAGAGATCCGTTTGCTAGAAATCTGGTCGTCGGGTCGATCTAAATCTTCGTCCATCTTGGCAGGACGTGGAATTGCGCTCGGGGAGATTGAAAAATTACGTTTCTACTCAACGAAAGCCATTAGCGGGTAAATGGAGGTAAAAAAGGCAGCCGATAAAGTGGTATCCAATTGGTATCAATTTGAAGAGCAAGAGGAGGATCGGTATTTCCGGAATTTGCGTGCGTCTACGAGGAATCCTAATTGCAAAGAAACGGGTCGCGCGCCCCCCCTTGGGACGATGAACAGTGGACACGGGATGGAAAATGGTTTCTTGCGGATCTCGCGGCAGCGAGGAATCCGATGGGGTTTTAGCTCGCAAGCGAAATAGCTAATGCGACTGTTACTCATCGTCTGCGCCGATTTCTTACACCGTGGCTGACGGACAACGCGACGTCTCAATCGACATGGCGCACGAAAAGAAGGTTACCTGTTCTAGTTCTTTCGATCGATGATCGACGACGAACCGTCCGCGACGATCTCGCGGAAACTCATTAACATTTAACCGGTAATCAGAGCGGGTGATTAACGAGGCCGGTACTCGGCGGCTCGATAACAGCACACGGAACCGTACGATCTTATCATCGGCGATCTCACGGTCTGACGTCGTTAACAGTCGCCGGAGATCCATGAATGCGGATCGTCACGAGCCAGTGACGGTGATCCATGCCGGTCTGTCCGTGTCATCGTTTCTTGCTTAGGCCACGTCCAGCTAAGCATCCGGCTCCTTTACATTTCCATTTTATTTATGGTTATCGAGCGTAACTAGCGTGGCGGTTCGCGGTCATCGATGATTTTCTCTATTAAACTCGTTAGTCCGGTGTAGGATCCCCTTGTTCTCCCTTCGCGCCACCGCTTCTCTGCGTTCTCTCTGCAGCCAGCACACGTCGAGGCTGCACCTGAGCGACCACGTTTCTTCAGCTACCGGCGAGAGACTCGTGTACGCGTCAGCGTGTGACAGCCAATGTCACGGTTTCTCTGCCGATCCGGGTTATTAAATGCTCTTCCACTTGGGACACCGCGCGATGGATCGCCGTTCGATCGATCCTTCCCTTCGAACCTTACTTCCTTTCTTCCCTCCTACCGGAAGACCACCGTCGAGACCGCGTTATTGTTCATCCAACGTTCGTATCGCGCACTCGATCATCCTCGTGGCTCGACGAAACGTCCACCGGCACGATACTCTTCATGTTCACTGACACGTGCGAGATCACCGAGTACCAACGTTCACCGAGTTATTACCGTAGGACGTAGCAGGATATTTTCTCCGTTGTTCCTCCAAGGGAGAACCCGCTCTATCGACACGGACCGTGGATTACGTGGACGGGGGGTGGATCGAAACGCAATTTGCCCGAGATCTCCGGCCGATCCGCGGATCCCGATCCTCCGATCCCGAAGACCATAGACTCGGCGAGACTCGGCTAGATTTCGGGTTGCAGGTGCACGCTACAGGTTCACTCACAGGTGCAGCTCTCTGACTAGACTAAAGGCGGGAGCGTGCTCGTTGCCAGCAAGTACTCTAGGAGAACAGAGAAAGAGAGAGAAAGAGGAGGCATACCGGTGCTTCGATTGGTCCATGCTTCCCGCGAAAACGACCCAGCCAATCACCGTGACTGTGCCACGTAATTGCCGGGTATCACGATTCACAAAAACGGGGGAGGGATACCCTTTCGAAATTCCCCGAGGTAAGGTTCCCCCCTTTCTTTTTTATTACGCCGGCCGGCATACTTTGTCCCACGGCCGATTTTTGAAGACTATATCGATCGTTCTATTCTCCGCTGGCAATTTCAATCCTCCGATCTATTCCTCGTTATCCACCGAAATCACCAATATCCCTTCCCTTTACCTCGCTAACATCGCGAAATTATAATTACGAAAATTATCGATTTTTCTTCCTTTTCTTCTCTTCCTTTTCCCTTTTTTAATCGCCATCTTTAAAAAATCCCGCGAATCCTCAATTTTTCAGAGAATCGATATTCTCCCTCGCGACTCACCCTCTAAGAATCATCGTCACAATCATTACGCTGGATTTAATTTTCGAAAACTCATTAACACTCGGTACTTCTTCATCCGGATCGATCATCGGGTCAATAAAATCCCGGTTCGCTATGTGATCCTTCACCCATCATCGAGGAAGAGAAGATGACGAAAACGAATGCATATACGGGGCGAGAAGTCACGGAACGGTTAACTAAATCGATCGGACATCGATGGGGCACGAATTGGGCCTGTTTCCCCGCTAATTCGAATCATTGGTAGCGGACGCGAAGGCGCTATTGAGCCGGCTGCCGAAGGACAAATTAATTCACGAGGATTCGCGGTATTATGGAATATGCGATTCCGAGCGGATTCGAGGTCGCCGATTCGAGGCAGCAGCAGCTCTCGTGGAAGTATTTCGGCCGGGTGGGTCCGCCGGATTCCCGGGCTTCTTTCTCGAACAGTCCCTCGAGGGCCTGGTGGTTCCCAGGGAGGTCAGAGGTCGCTGGGCCCTCCTCCGCCTTATTCCTTCTCGCCCCCTCGCCGACCGAGCGCCCTCGACCCTTCGCCACCCCGCCGCTTATGAACGTCCGCCCAATACGCCCGAGTCTCTCTTACCTTTCTCTCTCTCTCTCTCTCCCTTTTTCTCTCCCTCTCTCTTTCTCGCGCCCTCTTGCTCGAGAGAAACGTTATTTATTTGTTCACGCGTTTCGCCTTAACGAGATTTTCGGCCCGGTACCATTTGCCAGTAGGGGAAATTAAAAAGCTTCGAGAGCTTTCGCTGCGTTCCGCTCTGAGTGCGCGCCTGTTTCGAGTTTTGATGATTTTTCGGAACCGGGTGTAATTCCTGAGGCCACTGTTCCCTGTCTAACCAGGCAGGAGTCAACCCGGTCGCGTTTGTTCAATCGCAAATTCGCTGGAATATAGATCATTCGATGGTGAGCTTAATTCGGTTTGAAAAGAAGCTCGGCGAACAGCGACTTCATAAAATTACGATTCAATATCCATTTAGTCCCTCCCCTTCGCGAAATGCCAAACAAATTCAACGGGTTCCTCTCTGTACCTCCGCAGTCGGTTTCCAGCCGGGGAGCAAGATAAGGGGCACGGAGGGGGGCTCGAAATGCTGGAATAATCGTGCCGTACGAAATTTCTTTTCAATAACTAATCGAGCTAATCGAGCTTGCAGGGAGAGTGAAAAGCTGGACTCATCCGGTCGGAAACACAGCCGTTAACGATCGCGAGTAGTACTCGAGGCGCGTTCCCCGCGACCCTTTCTGCTTTGCATCATTACGGAAGATTGATGTAGTAACGGTATACGGTTGTTCGTCTCGCGGTTAAAGTGTCTCGTCTTTTTTCGCGGCCGATATTCCTCGAAAGCCAGCCAACCGGCCGGTTGTCGAGCAGCGCGGAGGAAAGGGGCAGCCCTAATGGCCAGCAGGACTACAAAGAGAAATTTTTCGATAATGCCGTGCACGGCTCGGACCGGGCCCGAAATTTGTATCGTCCCTGGCGAATCTGGCGTGGCCGTCCGAGCGCCACGCCGTTTCCAGCGCCGATGTATGGGGCTTCTTGGCCGGCGACAACGCGTAAACCTTCGAACCGACGGATAAATCCTCCTTACCGCGAAACTTTCCAGCCGAACCATCATTTAGGTGGGATCACGCGGACCCCTCTTCCGCGTCGTAATTTCTGCACGGCGAAGAAGCGCGCGTGTAAATGCGCCGTTGGATTCCGGCGTGCCATACCCGCCGCCCCCGGACAAGGGGCGACCGTGTCGGGATTTTTCGGGAAACCGCCGTCAGGAAGCTCTTTAAACCCGACTCACCCTCTTCTCACCCGACCTCGCTAACAACTCTCCACCCGAGTTCTTAATTCCTCCTCGTTTTGTCCTTATCTCGTCCTTATCTCGCGATAATACGACCGCGACGATCGCTACATCGTGTCAGTGTCAAACACGATGATCAGCTATCGTCGCGAGATCTCGACGAGTCGAGTCGCGGTGATGATGCGTATTCGAGCGGTGTCGCGGAGGATCTGATCGCAGCTGTAGGTTAAGGTAACGGCGGATCAGCCGCCATTACGGTTCTCCGGCGAGGAACTGGTCGATCGGAACCCGACTCTGCGTGTCGTAGCTCAGGATTAGTGGAGCGAACTGGGACAGGGAATAAAGGTCGGTTCGCAGAGACTCGTATCCTCCCACGCGGAACAAAGTGCCGGCTGTCGGTGGCGTTTCCCGTTTCGAGAACTAGCGAGAGGAACCCGGTCGGAGGAAAAAGTTGGAGGATGACTCACGGCTTTCGATTCTCACGCGTAAAAGGCCAGCGCGATGTTAGCCCGGCGTAGCTATCCTCTTTGTCGTCCTCGTGGTTCGTCCTCGGCGATATTTTTGTCGGCGCAGGCCAGGATTTAAGGGGCAAGCAGGCGCAGAAAGCGCGCGAGCGTGTAATGGTGATTGAATGCGGCTAATGGTCGTCCCGTACGGGACTCACGGCCCTCCAAGATATACGTTATGACTCGAGCATAACATTTACCGGGTGGTAAACAGCCGCGCATAAACTCCAAAGCCCCACAAACGAGCCCTTCCTCGAAGAAAGCTGCGACCGAGGAGACCCTTACGGTTGCTGATCCAATTCTCCTCTCTACCGGGACATCTCTTCGCGTGGACAAAATTGCCACGTTCGATGGGAGAAACTATAGCCGCGCGATCCGATTTCGTTGATCACGGTTAAGGCCATCGGGTGCGGCGATGCAGCCAGGGATGAAGACGCGAATTTATGTCTCTGTTTGATTTACGAACCGCATGGTGCGAAATCAGAGATAAACGTCTAACTTGGAGTTACGCGTACGATCCTCGCCACGATTTATGCTCGTATCGCCCAAGATTCACGAGGGCCTTTGACTTTTACAGCGGAAGGTTCGGTTTGACTTACGGTATCGGTCCTGGATGGACGTGTCAGCCTCGTTTCACGCTGAGGATCATCCATCGGAGACATGTCGGTGCTCGTTCTACGATATTTCAAACATATCCCGGAATCCGAGTTTTCTGGAAATAGTAGACGTACCACGATGACTAGTCGCGTATTGGCAGGAACTTGGTCTGGAAAGGGACGTCGTTTTTCCCGTTCTAAACAGTTGGCTTGCACGGACAGGGCAAGAAAGACATCAGACCCTGGCAATTTGCCATCGGTTTTCGCGCGACCTAATTGCGAGCGCGACCGAGCGTAGGATACAGAGGGCTTTTGAGTCGCGGGGCTTGTCGCCATGGTCCGCGACAAGCTCCTTCGACGATACCGCCATGACAAATCGTTCTAAGCAGCGTGACGCCATAAATCAAAGCTCGCCACTCGAAACGGTTCTCCACCCCGTGAAGAAAGATCCGAGCACGGGAGAACGACCGGGAGAAGGGGATAAAGGGAAGCAGAGACAGAGAGAGAGAGAGAGAGGGAGAGAGACAGAGCGGTAGAGAGCAAGAACGGGGTACGAGGATGAAGGAGTGTGGCGGAGCGCGAGTATAGGTGAAGCACGATTAAATTGTAGTCGATAAAGCTCTGGTCGGGCATTAATAATAATTAGACACGGCGTGGCTTGGAAATTAGCGGTGTGCGTCGGTGTGCGTAGCTAATAAACTTGCCAATGAACGCTGCTTGACGCTAAATAAAGAATAGGGCAAGCGCGAGAAAATTTACGAATTATCGTCGTATTAATTGGGGGTATCGTAAATTCCGTTGCAATGGGAAAAAATGGTAATTGAATGTGGCTCGCCCGCGAAAAAGAACGTTTTACGAGGCGATTAACCGCTTCGAGGCTGTTCCGACCGCGCTTCACGGCTTTCTCCTCCCTGCAATTCTTGCGCAATTAGCGGGCCAACGTGTACAGTAAGAAGGAAAGGAGCAACGAAGACAATTCGTAGTTCGTTAAAGATACGCCGAGTATCTTTCTCCCTTTTTTCTCCATGAGACACGCCTGACGTTGTTCTACCTTATCTGGCACGCGTTAATAAAGCATCGCAATATCCATCCACCGTTTAATCCGCCTGAAAAATAATTCCCGGCCGTTTCGCGCTTGGAGGACGAAATTCACGTGGAATTTCCAATTTCCAGGCCAGCCGCTTGGAAATATAATAATTCCTCCTCGAAGACGAAAAGATACTCTCCTATCTTAACCCGACAGGAAGAGAGAGAGAGAGAGAGAGAGAGAGAGAGAGAGAGAGGGAGGGAGAGAGATAATTTAAATAACACACGCGCGAATGATTTACGACGATTCCGCTCGATTTAAATACAGCAGCGTTCGAAGCGACGAGCAACGAAACGCGGGCGTGATTTATCCGGGATTGAACGCGGAGGAAGCGGCACGGTAATTTTATTAATACGTTAATCCCGTTTCACCGGTCTCCTTTAAGTTCTTTGTACGGCCGGATCGTGGCGCCCGCGGGCCCCGGCGTCGAGGGTGGACTTAATAACCCGAAAGGGACCACACGCGTCGTGACGTCACGCGGCCCGTCATGCCATGACGATTCGGTTGACGTGCATTACGCCCGCCAAGGCAGATTGAAATTTAGCGAATCCACCCACGCGAGCCGTGCGCGCGCGCGCGCGAGCACGCATGCATATTATTACGCGATTCCCGTGCGGCATAATTATTTTCCGCTCAAAGTACGTCCCTCTCGCGGGGAATCCCCTTTGAACGCCCGTGCGCACGCGGATATACGTGGATTCATTTTTTAAAGCGTCAGGGGAAAAAAGGAGAAGTCGTTGGTGAAAAAGTGGCTTGGATCGTAACGGGAACCTCGGTGCCGAAGGTGAGGATACAGCACCCCACGTGCGCACGGGTCCCTTTGGAATTGTTAATTAAATGCTACGGGTATCGACGAAGAATAATACCCCAGCGAAACCGCGATACGATCTTAACGGTGTTTACTTTACCGAATGAGAAGGGAAAGACTGCCGATACCAGATCGGTCGCGCGCTGTCACTGACAGGTATAACTATTACGTAGATAGTTACATTCCCGGACGAAGAGAGAATCCCGCGAAAGTGTTGACGGAATGAGAGAGCAACGATAGCATCACTAGGGATACATTGTCAATTTCCTAGCTTTAGTGTCTTTTGTCTGTGGTTTAGTCTGTTACAAGACTAATAAATTCATGATTTCCCAAAATTCAAAGTATCCTGCGTACATCGCTACCCAATTCCAATAGAAAGCTCAGGATATGAAAGCTCGGGAATCTTTGATAAATATTTGCAAAAGTGCGACAGCGCAAATCGATCATTTCGCGCGCGTCATTTACCGTTCCAGTATTTAGATCACGAGAACAGGATCGAGACCTTGTAACACTATGCATCACGGAGAATAGCGATACGATTCTCATATAAAATCGTTGAACACAATATACGCGAATTATTTCGCGAAAGATTTGCGAAAGTTGAAAGAGAATTTCGAAATTTTCAAATTCCGCGCGAATCGATCAGACATGGCGGATAACCGTGACAACGGAAGGGACCAAGGGGAACAAATTACACCTCGCATTGCTATGAACCACGTAGAATAGCAGTGCGATTCTCATACAGAATCGTCTTAAGCGATACACGCGAATTATTCATAGATTCGCGAGAACTGGAAAATTTCGAAACTTTCAAATTTCGCGCGAATCGATTAGACATGGCGGATGACCGTGACGCCGGTAGGGACCAAGGGGAACGAATTCATCTCGCAATGCTATGAACCAGGGAGAATAGCAATGCGATTCTCATACAGAATTATCTCGAGCGATGCACGCGAATTATTCGTATATTCGCGAAAACTGGAAAATTTCGAAATTTTCAAATTTCGCGCGAATCGATCGGACATGGCGGACGACCGTGACGAGGGAGGGGACCAAGGGGAACGAATTGGTCTGGAGATTTTCGAAGACGCACAGCTTGGACCGCGAAGGATGCAGGGGCGGGATGGCGATGGTCAGGGCAAGGGTAAGGGAGAGAAGTGGTGCGAGACGGGGGAGGGGGAAGGGGTTAGAGATTGACCCATGACCCGAGAGTTATGACGCGAGTCTGATTCCTGAAATGCTCGCGCACACCCTGTAATCAGGAATGGCGAGTCCGGGGCCCCCGCCCCGGCACGCCACGCTGGATATCTATAATTTAAATCTCGCTCGGCCGTAAGTGGCAGGAAATCATTGTAATTAATATGGCGTACATCCACGCGCTCGTGCATGTGCGCGATTCCAGCCCTCCGTGTCCCGATTCCCTTGCACGACTGCGTGTCTGCTCTTAAGAGGATGTAAGCCGATCGTGCATGCGCGAATACGGAAGCTTATGTTAGCCTAGCGGAATCGGTTTACCGTCGCCCGCTGGTACACTACTCCGCAAAAGTACGCAACCCTTATCTAATCTCCGAGCACCGTTTCTCTCGATAAGAGATAATCGAGATACCGATTTCTCGTAACCGAATACCAAATTTCCAAGCAATATCGAAACTGGAGCTAATTAATCCGATACCCTGCTGAAATTGCTATAAACGAGTAAAACGAACGTAACGCTAGTATCTTGACAACGTATGACCGCAACGTAAGATCCTTGACATACGAGTAACGCGTGTTGAAAGTCGAACCGGTCGTTCGAGAAAGGAATCGATAAAATCTGACTCGGTATTTCGAAATTCCTCGAATACGAAGCTTCGATTTTACGATATTCCCTGGAAATATCGAGTTATCGGTAACCGTAAACTTCTAGAGGGTATTGTACTTATTATCGGGACAATCAAGCGATTTTCCAACGTCAGAGGGGACCACGATATTTAAGAACGCCACGATCGTAAACCGGTCAGTGGAATCCAGATTAATGTCTGGAATATGCGCGCGCGCTGCGTGGTCCAGAATTTTCCACCTGGATATTTATGGCCCTAATGAAGTAGGGACTTTTTGTCGACCGGTGTGATTCGTTTCCTAGTCCCCGAGCACGCGATTTCGATTCCGTTACGGATGCTGGATTAGGGTACGCTGGTGCCTTACGACTCAGGGATTCATCGATATGGAATCTACGTAGGCAGACTGCAGCTGCCTTTTTCCTTTTGCCGTGGCTGATACTGTGAGCGACGGTCGGGTTAATCGTATCCTCTTAGCTTGAATTACTGGCTCGATCCCTTTGAGTCTTTGTAACTCTGTTTTGGAGATTAAACGAACGCGATGGTGTGCAAAAAGCAGCGAAACTGCTTAAAGGCCCTTATCCGTGGACGCGACTCGTCGGAATATTCCTCGCGAGGAATTATTACCCGCGAACGGCTGACTGATTCGATACACGCTTCGATCCGCGATATCGGGACTAGGGAACATCGGGGCTGCATAGGGGGCGCGGTAAAAATGGTAAATATTCCACGTCGAGATATCGCGTCCCTTGGCAAAAGCAACTTCTAAACCCACGTAACAGTACCTGCCTCCGACAGCCGTCCACGACGGTTAAATGAATCGAAGAAATGTTTCAATTATCCCGACAAATGTCACTCGTAGCCGGTGATCTTGATAAGCGATCCTGTCCGCCGGCGATATTTTGCTCGGCGCAAGAAATTGTTACTAGGTTGCACGAAGTTACCACGTGGCAGCGGCTCGCGTCAACGCACCATGGCCCATGAATTATGCATGAGGAATTTGCAGCGTCCCGTCAATGTTACTGTCATTTCTTCGTCCGTATCAATTTCTGAGCGTCTCGGCACTGTGCATCCTTGCGAGTGGCCACGTGGTCCGTCGTAAAACGCGCAATGGCGACTCTCCTGCTTCGCCTCAACGGAGAATTATTTGGAAACCTCGAGTCTCGTTACGAGTAATACCAGTCATCGAGGTTCGCAGCCGAGGAAAAGCTCGCGATCGTTTTTGACATCGAACAGGTCCAAGATGTCCGTCGAAGATGACTCTTATCGCGAACGAACGGGCTAGACGCCATTAGGGAATAAAATTGACTTTAATCCGAATGCGCGAGCAAGCTCATAGGCTAGAAAGCTATCGACGATCCTCATAGTTCAATTAGCGGCACAATCATCTAGCTCCCGGCTCCCCTCCCCGGCGCCGCAATTTCTCAGAGTAATGAGCCCGTCACGGTCTCGAGGCGAGCGTATCATAAACTCGGGGCTAATTTAACTATCCTACACGCCTTGGCCACGTAACCAATACGATCTACTTGCTCCGGACAACCAATAAAGGGCCGTCTATTCTCGCGTTAATCCCCCGTGACTGTGATTTTTCGCATCCCGCTGAATTCATAGTCCTCTTTGACTATCGACACGGTGGTCGAACGGGCACAGTGCCATATCCCGCCATTATGCCTGGCCGATAAATCAGATTGCGCGTGGTTACCGCGCAGCTTTGGGGAACGCTTAGGCTTAAGAGGCCCGTATCTCTCGGCGAAACGCGGGGAAATTCGCGGGAGGAAGGAGCGGCCTGGCGAATAGCCGGACGTAAATCCTCGTATCCGGACGAGGCATCATCTGGCATGGTTTAAAAGAAGCATTATCGCGCGCTTTATGCGCCGGGGAAACGGCACGAATTCGAGCCGTTCTTTCGCGCCAACTAATTTTACGACGTTCCACGTGTGTGCACGCGAACAGCTTGATCCCGCGATGGCCTCTCTTTCAGCCTCCATTAAGCTGCCCGTCCACGGCGTGTATCGCGGATTCGCTTCTTTTTAAAGTGTACTTAGTCGTTGGGTGAATTTCCGTCGGTACGGGCATGGGAATGTCGTTAATGAGTCTATTAGCCAAGCTGGATCTATTACAGGATCGCTCGGCGATAATTCCTCTCTTTGGATGGCTCCGGAATTGACTAATCGAATTAATAGATCAAGCAAGCGAGTTCATTACGAATCGGCCATTTTTCTTCCTCCGGGATCCGTTAATGGCAGATGCTCATAAACTAACTGTAACAACTCGTCGTGATAAATCCACCATCTTTAATTATACTATGCTCAAATCGCTTCATCGCTTCGTTTCAGCTCGCCGTGGCTCGACGGCCGAGCGTTACTCAAAGACAGGAAACACGCTTCAGCAATGGGCAGGATCGGAGCACCGAGGCGGCCGGACGACGCATCCGGTGCAAATCGGACATTTGCATAAGAGCACCACTCTCCCGCTTCGGCAGACGTCGAAACACTTGTCGGACATGCGTAGGACGACGCGATAAATTCCTCCTCTTCCAAAAATCCGACCTCCGCTATCCGCAACGCTCCTCCATCCTCGTTTCAAAATTCCACGAGGCAGCCCGTATCGCTTCCTTTTTCACTCGGAACACGTGTTTCGCGAGGAAAGACTGGTCCCCCTTGGCCGTCGAAATCGGTGCTCTCGGCTCGTCTCCGGGACGAGCAAACACGGTTACAAATGCCACCATACGGCTAGCCTTTATGGCCCGGGTAATGCACCGAGTACCGTGCTTCACTTTTGTTTCCCGTGGGAGTGAAATTGAGTCCCTGTGTCGCGATGTCCGTTGAGAACGTACGACTGCTTCGGTCCCGACTTGTCTCACCAACGCGCTACACGCATTCTTCTGACTTCTGCGCGTGTACTTTGCTCCGAAATTTATGCATGCAGGTCGCGAGGGAGGTCTCGATCCCGGGGAACGCGCTCACCGTCGTAACACGGTTCCATCTTTTTCCTCCGAAATTGCACGATCTTCTGGAATTTCGTTGCTGCAAGGGGGGCGCTCATCCGCATCCGTGGACGCCATTGTCAGCCGCGAGGTGGAAACAATTAGCGTTTACGGTACGAGTCTAATCTTAGAACAGCTTCGGAGTGGGCTCGAGAACAATGCGTCTCATCGAGGCTGGAGAAAGTGAAAGAAAGCACGGATGAGAGAATAAAACTGTGAAATTTCTGATTACCGTTTCACGGTTTCAATTCGATCGCAATGCACCGTGATCGCAGGCTGATCGTGAGTCAGCCAGGAGTAGACCGAGGCTGTGGAACGAACTCGTTTCGACCTGTCACACTTTTCCTGCGAGGATAATTGAACGTCGACAGCGTTTTCCCTCGTTCCTCGGTCACTCGAGCTGAAAGAAATTACGAGACTGCGAAGGATCTATAAATAGGATGCTTGTGATCTTGGAAGGGTTTCCTTTGCGTAGCTTGGTATCACGAAGTAATTGTTACTAGATATGGTAACATTTACAAAATATAGTAATATTTTGGATATGTAACTAATTCCAAACTTGTTCGAAGCGAGTCTATGATTCATCTTCTGGAAGAGCAATCACGATAAGTGTTAAGGGGTTATGATGCAAAGGAATAGTAGCCAGTGGAAACGGTGGTAAAACTGTATAGATGTTCATTAAAAGGGCAAATAGTTAGAACTGGCCTGCCTGTTTAGAGCCACACAGTCGCAAGACGTTTCCAGAAAATGGAAGACAAAAGACACGCGCTGATGAAAGACAAAACATAGGGAAAGGGATAGTCTCCGCATCGCTAGAATGTAGAGTTTACTTTAATATTTAGTTTTACTACAACAATAGGAAATCTATAAATCCGTCCCGATTATAATGATGGATCCCACCGTTTTCCAGATGGACCCACCGATTTTTCTGGTAACTCGAATCGAGCAAGCAGAAATTCGAGGTAAATCGTGAGCGCCAGTTGGACGTCTGATCGTTCAAGCACACCTCGAACGCCGTCTGTTCGGCGGATTTTTGCGTTAGTTGGAAAATTATCGTAATGAACGGCTGCCCCGGCGTGGTTTCACGCCAATGCACGCGGCCCTTCGTTCGTAACTCACGCGGATTCGTGTAAAAGCTACCTGCCTGTGATTTACCACGGACTCACTGTGGAATACTAAATAGCGAATAGCAATCTGCTGGGATTGTTCGTGTTTTTAAGTCGTTCGGGGCCGAGGACGTTGCGAAGGATGGGGCACAAATTGCCCCGTGTTTCGTGGATTGCCTTGAAAACTTGTGATTCGTAGGGTAATCGGAGAAACGTTCGAATAAAGCGGAGTATGGCGGACGAAAATGGCGGATCGCGTTCATCTCGGATTCATCGAGAGCCTGTAATTACCTGGAAAATGTTCCCGCGTTGACGGACAACGCTCGTAACTTCGCATTACCTAATTTATTCTATCCGAGGAGGTTACGTGGGTAATCGATAACCGGCGGGAAATTAGACGCGTCGAGTCTAAAGCGGAAGAATGATATAGGCTGGACTAAAGTACCGAAGGATTCGAGACAGCCTCGAAGCCTTTCCCGTGCAAAACCAATAATGCCTCGCAGTCCGATGAGAGGATAATTCATTATGAGCGCGGGGAAACGCGTCAGACAGGGAGAACGTTCTTTGACAAACTGGCATGGTAAACAAATTACGTAGATCGAGGATAGAGACGACGGTAAATCATACTTTCGACGTTAAGAGGCCGCCACGTCGTCGTTGGTCGGGTTCATCGGGATTGCGTGAGAGAGTTGCCTCGGGCTGCACTCGGCAAACGAAAATGCGTTTCGCCATGGGAGCTCGCGGAGTTCCCATAACGAACCT
The DNA here is from genome assembly GCF_001483705.2 of Eufriesea mexicana. Taxonomy (NCBI): domain Eukaryota; kingdom Metazoa; phylum Arthropoda; class Insecta; order Hymenoptera; family Apidae; genus Eufriesea; species Eufriesea mexicana. Next base: position 245,368 of record NW_016907907.1, on the reverse strand, counting down.
TCGGGGCTTTTCGGAACAGATCTGAACCGGCACGGATCGCTGATCGTTTCGGCGCTGGCTGCAATCGAAAATTAACCCGACAGCCTCGCGATCCTGAAGAATAATCCACCAACCAGGCCCACGTTCGCATATCAGATGCGAATTTACCCCCCTTTGAATATTTTCCTCGGTGTATTTCGCTAGAAGAGTCGAAAGGAAAAGGAAGGGGTGCGTTTTGCCCCGGGGTCTGATAGTGGACTCATCGGGCCCTGCTTCAGACATGGATACTATTAGAAAATCAAATCTGGAAGTTACATATATACGAAGCGGAGGGTTTCCGAGGACTTGCGAGAAAGTCCTCGAACCTCCTTGAGCTCGGAATCCATCTAGCGGCGAGGATGGGAATGATGGTCCTTATATCGAAAAATTTATCAACTCGCGTGACGATGTTCCGTAGTGCGCTCTTTGTCCTTTCCCGATTGACTTCCGTTACAGGTGCGCGAGTACACGCGCGCAGGCGCAGCGTGAAAGCGAAGCATCGTGTTACACGCGTTTCGCTACCCCATAAACTTTATTATCCCACAAAATATCCGAGGCTATCTCGGGGGAAAAATTATCGACCTGTCGATAGGAGAACGCGCGGAGGGATTTCGGAAAAATTATTGCGCGAAGTTGGTACCGATAAAACGGTGGGTAGAGCCTTGACTGGTCTTGACAGGTGTGGGATGACAGGGAAATTGGGTCGTGGAAGGAACTCGTAAGCAGGACACCGGGATCTCGTGCGTGCGGCGCACCGCGAGGTGCATTTCGCGTCGTGGAAATACGAAATAATTTTTCTGCGGGGCCCGCTGCCTCGAGAGGCTGCTTTACGAGCGGCATAAATCACGGCCGTGCACGTGAGTGTGAGTGGGCGGAACCGCACGGTACCACAACCGTACACCATAAATTTGATACATGTTCATTGTGGTGGCTGGGTCGCTGAACAGCCAGGGTATTCCTCGCGATCGGTGGCCCGCGAAACTTTTCTTCGATGTCGCTGGAAAAATCTATTTTCACGCGCCATTTTCATTAATAATTACAACTTTCCTGTTGGGGCGTTCCAATCTCCCGCTCCATGTTACTAGACGCTTCTAGCGACATCTGGTGTTTTCGGGAATTCAAATAAAACTTAACGGTAAAGAATACACGTATAGTTATTCTGAGGCATTGTAAAACATAATCACAATATTTTCCTCGTACTTTGGACGACGCCGTTCGAACAACTTGTACACTTGACATATTGGGTGGTCCAGAAGGTTCGTGCCGTTTTTAAAGGAAAATTGAAACGCGGGAGATTTAAATACAACCTTTCTCCATCTTTCAGGCAACTTGAAAATTCCGTTCTTCCAATTTTTTCAAATATGCCTGAAGTACCATCTTTTACGATATGTATAAATATCATTGTTTTCAATCATTTGATTATATGTATATTCAGACATGTCCTTACGCCACCTACCGAAAATCAGCACGAACTTACCACGAAATATATATATATATATATATATTACAAGCGTGTGTATCGTAAATATAAATTATTTCAGGTTTCGATACACCTTATTCGAGAAATGTATCCGATACGATATACTCGGAGCGAGGATTATAAAAGGAAGGATAAAAATTGCAAGATTTAGCCTGGAGTGTGGGCCTGACTAGGTGACCCGGTTGAAGGTTGCTATCGCGAGCGCGTAGATATATAAGCGTATGAAAACGGCGATAAAATGCATGAGCTTTTAGGCGTAGGCTTTAACGCTGTTTCGCATCGTTGACTCGGAAGATTTACGCATTTTATTTTACGAGTTTATCAATTCGCTACTCGAAATTCGCCACGGGTCTATTGATTTATCGTGCTGCAACAGGCATCGGGGGATTACATACTTATTAAGGGTAAAAAAGAAGAGAGTCCGATTACCGATCTCCGTATTAATTCTATGTTTCCATCTATACTTTTAATTAACGAGTATTACTCCGGGAGATCAGATTGGTATCAGTCCATCAAAGGGAACAGGCTAACCGGGCGATCGTACAAGACCATCATCATCGCGAAGCGTTGAACCCGGGGCCCGAAAGCGGGTGCCATCGATAAGGAAGCGTCCCGTATATCGTTGCTGACAAGCGTTTAAGGCGTAAAGCGTTCATCGGAGTCAAATTACGCTGGCGGAGCGAACGTTCTGTCTTCTCATTCTTAAAAACCGCGATACGAAGAGGCTGATATATCAGGACTGGCCCGAATGAAGGCAGCGCGATCTCTCTTGCTCCATTCTTCGGGGCCGGGGAATCTTTTTCGAAAGGGAAGATTGCGCGGCCGAACAAGGGGCCGAAAGCTTCTCTACCCCGTTGTGCGTATATATCGCAGATTTTCGAGAGAACGGGTCAGATTGGCTTCGTGCCTGAAAAGTAATTGCGAGATCCGAGATAGCACGGCACGGCCGCTACGCAATTTGCCCCTACACCTGGCCTCGTTGCTCGGCCTGGCCCGCCGCCGAGTCGTCGCGCGGGGCCCGTTTTCGTGAACCATTTCGCGGCCGAGAGAGGGCTGTTGCCCTCGCTGCTCGCCGCTGGAAAAAAATTAAATTGTTTACATCGTTGTCAAGATTAAGCGTGTACTGGAAATTATACGCGTGGCCGTTCGCATGCCAATTAAATCGTATAAACGAAATTGGCCAGCGTATAATTGGACGGGATATTGAACGAAAATCGAAAAGCATCGCCGGATATTACGTGGAAAACGTAATGCCTTCGCCCGGTACGATCGTTCGCTCGTGTTTCACGATCTGGATCCTCGGTCCTTGCGGAGGAAAGTGCACCTTAAGAGCCATCCGATCGGCTTACCGGTAACGCTACACTCGCGAAATCGTGCTTGGGTTTAGAAGCGCCACACGCTCCCTCTCTCTCTCTCTCTCTCTCTCTCTTTAGTTTCTCCCGCACGCTCGCTCTTGGGCCCTCGACGAGTTCTCGAAGAAGAACACCCGATCTTATTCGCGGGCGAAGAGGTAAAAGTACGACTCGAGTTTAGTTAGAGGGTAAGCTAACGTCAGGTTGTCGGGAAAAAATTGGAGTACTCGCATGGGATATCTCTGCACGGTCGACAAAGTCCTGCTAATCACAGCTTCCTTCTCCGACAAATCACGGATAACGTCCGTGCTCCACGTTCATCAGCAGCTTCCATTAAACACACCGGCGTGCCTCGACAAATCTACGCCGGTATTCTTCGATACCTCTGCCTCGCTAACAGGTTCTCCTACCAGTCACGAGTTAATCCATCAAGTCAGTCCGCCAGTCCAAAACGAATCCATCGAGGAGGCGAAAGAAATTTTCCACAGTTCTATTCGCAGCATCCGACGTCCTTTCCCCGCGTTAATTTGTCAGCCGTAATAAGCACGCGCCGAGCAGACGCGCTGCGAGCAGACGCGGAAAGGCGAGTGGACGCGGGACGGAAACAGGAGAGCACGAGGAAGGTGGAGCAGAAGGAGGCAGAAGGAGGCAGCAGGGACAGCGGTCGGGGAGGAAAGGGCAGAGAATCGCGTTATTACGCGGACGAGGAGCAGTGTGCACGGGCTTGCACACACGGAACACAAAGGAATGCGTCAACGTCAACGCGCCGGCTCTTTCCGGTGACCGCAAACCCGGTATTAGCGAATGGGAGCAGCGATTAAAATTTATGTTCCCGGCAGAAGGGGCCGATGAACGGGGCCGCCGTGGCAAGACGTAGAGTTTGTTGGCTTTACGTGATTGTCGGATCACGGCGCGGTGGCCTGCGTACACACGGCACCGGCCAACTTTCCCCGTAATCTTCGGCTCGCACACACTCGCGTGTACTCGCACACCGACCCCGCCAAGAGGTGTCCAATTATGCAATAGATCATGGACGGGGCGTTCTCCACCACTTGCAAATCGTTCCTACCATACCGACGTTTCCACCTCGTCTCCTTCCTCCACCTTCTTCGTCCACCTTCTTCATCCCCCTCCCTCGTCCACTTCATCCCCGATGGGATTCGCGAATAAATCCTTAGAGCTGACCTTGGACCGCGGCCCGCTCGTAAATTTCACCGTAAGGGAATGTCTTGCAGCCGCGGAGCGTAAATTAATCGATCGCAGATAACTCGGGACAGGCCCGTGTTGCTCTACATTCAGAAATTTTCGACGCGCGGTTAATTTATCAATCGGCTCGCTGCTGCGCTCCTTTCCTTTTGTATAGACCCGTGCGAGCTTGTATGAGCGCGTGTGCGCATGGGAGGCTTCGCCGGAGAGAAAGACCGGCCGATAGAGCGAACCGGGCCGGTGGGAAAGAGAGGGAAACTGTAATCCATACTTCACGTGCGCGCACGATATTTCTCCGTCAGGATACAAGTAACACGGTTCCTTTGATCGCAACACAAATACCACGCTGTAGTTATTACGATACAAATCGAGCGTTGTTATACAAACGAGGCCCGACCGATTTATTTATCATGCTTTACACGTTCAGTCGCGTTACACGTTTTGCTCCTCTGCCCTCTTCCTCTGCCCCTCGCTCTGCACCCCGTTGCCGAACGATGATCCAGCGGGCTGCTCGTTTCGAGAGTACGCTCGGGAAACGGACGTACGTCGAATTACCAGTTTAATGGCCGGTCCTGGTATCGTTCGTCTTGGTGGGTGGCAAACACAGACCAGGGAATCGCGCCGGCCATATACGGCGACCCCGGGATCTACCGATGCGCGCGATATACCCCATTCGTTCGGTAACCATCTCGCGTTCGTCTATGCGTGCTCGCGCATGCTATCGCTAATCACCCGGTCATGGACCTCGTTACGGAAACACGGATCCAACCCACAGGATCGTCGCGATCCTTCGCCATTATAATTTCCCGCCACTCGCTAATGTCGTGTGATCGCCAACAGGGTTAATCAGCAGGCCGGACCAGTCGCAGGAACGCTTAACGACGCTGTCCATGCCACACCACGAAACCTGGGGAGGTGTATGGGGATACTATGGAAAATTTAAGGATACCTCGTTCCCATCGATCCTCCCGCAACGCGACTCCAGGATCGTCAAGAGGAGCACCATCGAGAGCAATATCGAAATCGCCGGTACAGCGAGCGTGTACGAGCCTAGTACTCCGGTTCCGCCTGTTCCCGATAAAATATACGCTAGAACGCTTGCACGTCGAATCTCATTGAACGGCGATCTTCCAGCAAGGCGGTTCAATTATAGCGGATAAGCCGTACAGATTACGGCGGAGGCATGTACACACGCACACACTAGCGGCACGCAGCGGCCAGTACCCGTACCGACATGAGAAATTGTTTCATCGGTCATTGTTTATGTACCCAATTATTGTACCATTCGTTCACCGAGGGTGGCGTATCACTTACAACAAATCAATTTGAAGCACACCTCGCCCCCGGCCCCACCGCCCCTGGAAACATCGTGTCCCGCTGGGCGGACAATGTTTTGTCTCACCCGGTGCAAGACGACCCGCGGTGCCCGAAGCCGACGCCGCGACCACGGATTTCCTTTTCCCCGCTGCTGTAACCGGGGTTCGTGACCCTGGGCTTTGTCGCGCGGCCACGCGACAACGCCGCGACAAGATAGCACATAGCGAGGTCGTCTTTCACCTCTGCCGTTTATTTTCCCCGCTGATACACCTTGGGAAACGGTACAGGAAGCTCCGGGTGTTGCGCCACGAGTCGAGAATGCTTAAACGCTCGGCAGACGAGCGGCGAGACGAGCTGCGCTTCTTTAACCAGACGATGACACGAGGTAGATATCGATACGACGTGCATCGTTCGTCGAATCGTACCCGGAGCTGTGTCTGAACACGTTTCTGACATTCTGGAGGACCCACGATTCGAGAATGTAAATTAGACTATGTAGGGACTCTCCCCTACGGTTGTTGAATGTTGGCTTGGTTGCAGGTATCCTCGTGTGGAGGTGGTGCTAGAAGGCACGAAAGGAAAAGGAAGGGATGCGTTTCGTCCTGGACCAGCTTGTGGACTCATCAGGTCCTGTCTTAGACGGGGTGTTGTCAATTAACTACGGTCATGCAACGACGGTGATAAGTCTGTTAGAGGTTGCAGGCCAATACCGATCTTTGGACTTCAAGGATCTTCGATACTATGCAGGCATCAAGGGGTTGGTTTCTGGGTTTAACCCCTTTGAGCATCGAGTTATGCGACGTTAAGCATGTGCTGTGGACCGCCCACTTTTTAAGACGAAGCGCATGTGCTACGCTGACTGAAATTTCTTATTTTATTCTTATTTTATAAAGCTATACAGCGTTCATAGCTCAGATTGAATGGTTGTGTAAGAACCCATATGTATATGATGTTCATAGCCCAGCCCAGACTGAATTGTGTGAGAACCCATATGTACGTTCATAGCCTAGATTGAATGGTTGTGTGAGAACCCATATGTACATTCATAGCCTAGATTGAATGGTTGTGTGAAAACCCATATATCTGCGTTCACAGCTCAGATTGAATGATTGTTTGAAAACCCGTATATCTGCGTTCATAGCCCAGATTGAATGGTTGTGTGAGAACCCATATATTATGCGTTCATAATCCAGATTGAATTGGTTTTGTGTGAGGAACCCATATCTGCGCGTTCATAGCCCCGATTGAATGGTTGGTTGTGTGAGAAACCCATATATTATGCGTTCATAAATCCAGATTGAATTATTGGTTGTGTGAAAACCCATATATGCATTCACATAGGCGCTTTATAAAGTATCGTGACCCATAGGGGAGTGTGTTTATTAAAAGCTCCTAGGTTTTTTATATATTTCACCTACGGTGCAACTGAATACGGTTACTTCCCTGCAACGCTAAACGCTTTGATTTCCCTCCCGAAATCCCAACACGGGATACTATTGGAAGGTCTGGAAGTTATATATATAGGAAAGTGGAGGCTCTCCGAGTACTTGCGAGAAAGCGCTCGCACCTCCTTCGAGTAGGAAGCCATCTACTGGCGAGGGTGAGAACGACGGTCGCTACAAGACTATAAATTTTTGATCTCGGAATAATAAATACATCGCTCCAATCTTCGAGAGGATTCCAGGTGTATACGAGGAGGTGAAACCTCTGGACACTCGAGAGCCCCGTTAAAACGCATAAACGTGTAAAGTAGAAGTAGAAAATGTATCCTCGTTTAGGATCTCAAAGTCTGTCCGTTCGAGACATCGATCTCCAACTTTTATAGCCGGTTGATTGCACGGAGTAAGGCCGTGCAACACTCGGGAGCCACTAGATTCCTAGCAATCAAGCATAATTGACCGGGAATAATCGTAGATCGTTGGCAGACGTGGACGCAGCGTTTCGTTACGATAACATCGAACGAAGATCGACCCGTTTTACGTGCGTATCCAAAAGCTATTAAGCGGCCCACGTAGTCCCGCAAAGGCTGGGAAGTTTTCGGATCGGATAGGCAAGGCAGGGAAGATAGGGTGTTTGATCACCGGCAATTAAATTTCATTAGCCGAGGACATTCCACGGTCCAATCAACGCCACTTTCCACGCTGGAATAATCACGACGGTAATAGAAGGGGAAAGGGCAGGGGACGCCATTCCTCCGCGTCGATCGTAAAGCACCTCTTCTTATCCGAAGTGACCGGTTCGTCGGCTGAAAGCACGTCGCGTTTCGTTGCGCGTTAGAGTGTCCGTCTCTAGCCAGCAACGGTACTCCGTTAAACAGTATAAAGTTCATTAATGAACCGCTCACGGGTTTGTTAATGAGCCAACACCTACGTCGTGCCCCGCAAGCTCGCTCCTCGTGTCTGGCTTGATCGTTTGGAATCGGTCAAGCAGAGATTAGAAGACTGTTAGCCGCGCGACGCGTATCGCCGTGTAATCGGCTAACAACGTTGCCGGTGAACGTCATCGAACGAAATTAACCTTCCATTAATTCCGGAAAAACACAACGAGCCTCGAGAAACATCGCCGGGAATTTCTCGTCGTTACTTTTCAGGGGTCTCCGAGGCTAGCCATGTTCGTGCAACTTTGTGACCAGAGTGGTCGCAATTAACGGGTAGGTTAATAAGAATTTAGCGTACCTTGACGGGGCAGGTTTTTTCCGTGACTCTTCGTCCCACCGACGATGTTACGCTTCTTGTCGAGGCCACGCGTGTACACGGTCCTCCGTTTCCGCTTGCTTCTCGCGCCACGCGGCGTTTAAAGCCTGTATTTAAGTGGCGTCTCCCTCGCCGAGATAAGGCTTAATGGCCTTAATGATCATGCGTGCGCAAGGACACATCGTGACTTTCCTTCTTTACGAGGACCCAACGGTTCCTCCAGGATACTCGCCCCTTGCCGCGCTTCGCCGATCCTGCTTCAAAACTTACGCCGCTCTTTCCACGCAATTGCGTCCACCCCGTGTTAAACGTTCTTTTATGTAAATCCAGAGACGAGTCGAATGCCGAATGAAAATCGGTTTTAGGGCTCCAGACTCGTTGCTGGGATCCTCGATCCTCCATGAGCGACGAGGTCGTAGACGCGGAGCGGGTACACGCGGATTGCTCGCGAGTCCTCCATTTTGAGGCCTAGAAACCATCGTTTCCGTTTACGGGGGATTCCCTGGATCTCCCATATGGCGATGATCCATCGGGAATAAATATCTTTCACAGGGACGAATTTGCGTAATTTAAATTTTAATTATTTTTTATTTTTATTCAAATTTTTTAATCAAATTTTCTTTGGTCGTTAAGTAGCGTTCGAGGGATGATTCCAAAAACCATGATCGACGCGATCGGTATCGACGAAGTCGGTGATGATTTAACGATAAACTCGGTTAGCTCGAAGGGATGAACGCGCCATAGAGTGAATCGAATCCCCATTCTTCGTCAAGGACTGTTTATTACGTCCTAGCCCGAGGCACCGACAATAAAATAATTAACGAGGATCACGCTGTGAGGTTTCGCGAATCGATCACGAAACACTGCCTCAAAGGTAACCCGTGTTTTTCGTCGTTCACGCCGTGGGGCTTGCTACGACTAATTAGCATGATAATTAAGCGGCGCCGACGTTTTTAAGGATCGACAGAGTTTCTCGCTCGCCCCCTTCTCGCTCGGAGGTCAACTTCCCATTGCCTTCGTTGGCTCCGGGTACACGATCCTCTTCGCACCGAGATAAAAATAATCCCCATAGCCGATGAAACGAAACTTCCTTCGTGTTACTTCTCTGTGTCAAGAAGATGTCAATTCTGTCAAAATTATCGCATTTTGTTGACGTTACTGTTGGATTATGGATTATGGATTCTAATAGTAAAATAACTACGATATATAACATTCTCCGTTGAAATCTTTTATTTCTCAAGGAAGGTATATGTTTCTTTCAGAAAAAGAGATTGAGAGACTGACCGACTCCTCTAAGACACATCTGCGGCTGTACCCGACTCCTGAGAGAGTGTCAAGAGGGTACGTGACGCGGTTCGCCTGAACTCCTAATTCTTATCGAAAATGTCGTTCAATATAGTGGATGGGTTATGTTTTACTGGGATAATGTCTCACAATCAGAGTAACTATACGTGCTTTCTTTGCGTAGCTTGGAAGGAAGTGACTTCCACCGTTAGGTTAGATTTGATTAGCCAAAAACGTGCCAGATGTCGCTGGAAGCGTCTAGCAACATGGCGCGGGAGGATAAAACTCTCAACACTCCCCCTTATTCTATCGCTCATTATACAGGTTTCTTATATTTACAGTGTCGTCAGTTCTGTGAGCAGAATGGTGCAGTGGAAGCATGTTAGGCCCATAACTTGTTGTGAAATACAGTGCATGGGTTATGTTTTACTGGGATAATGTCTCACAATCAGAATAACTATACGTGCTTTTTTTGCGTTAGCTTTGAAGTGACTTCCACAGTTAGGTTAGATTTGATTAGCCAAAAACGTGCCAGATGTCGCTGGAAGCGTATAGCAAAATGGCGCGGGACATTAGAACTCTACGACAGAATGTTTATCTTCTTAACTATTTAATTTATATCTTCTAAGCTATTTATTCATATTTTATCTCCTAGATTGATTTTTGTCTTCAACCAAACTTATCTTTGCAACAGTTACAGTATTCGTTTTCGATTTTACAATAAAAAATAAAAAGAAATCAGGAAAAAATGACCGAAAAATAATCCTCTCGGGCAATAATAACGAAAACGCGGCTAAAAGCCAGGTGCTAAAATTATCTCGCGAATACATTAAGTCAGCGACCACGTTGGAGCAGAAGAAGACGCTTTATCTGACTAGGGTGTTCGCTCATTTTAACGATCTCCCGAACACTTCCGTCCCCTTATCGAACCCCCAAATTGAATCCAGCCGTGTTTCCAACACCGCCACCGTTCTCCACGCGGTTATCTGCGTTTTTCTGCGAAACGAACGCGGTACATTTCGCGGCGTTAAAAACGGATAAGCGATTCCTCGAAAGATCCTCGCGCGGAACGCTCGTCTCTCGCTCCGGTATCTCGTCGCGATTAATTTTTTCCAGCGATGGCGCGCGTGGACACTCGTGATTGTGCTTCTTTGTCCGTAAACGTCCGGCTTTTACAACGCGCGTGGCAGAACGCGGGGAACGTCATAATTTCCGATCGCTGGCTGGCCGCAAGATGAAGCCATTAATTGGTAGATTAATTCAGGAATCGCGGAACGGCGGGCTACCACGCGGAATTAAGTGTCAGACGTCTTGGCGAACCCTCTATCCCCCGCGATTAAGGGGACAATGTCTCCCTTAACGAAGCTCATTAATTAAAAACATCGAGCGTCGCCTCTCTTTCACCGGTCACGCGCTTAGCTCGGCTACTCGCCGCAATTTGTCTGCATCAACGTCCTTTTTCTTCTGTTTCAACGCGATCGTCGTCGTGCTTCACCCTTTCTCTTTGCACGCTCGTCCCACATGCACACACGTGTCCGTCTCGTTGATGATTTTTCTCCGCGTTGTTTGCGAACCGCGAATAGATTACGCGAGAAACCGGGCTGCTGAAACCTTTATTGCCCGGCAGACTTATCGCACTTTCTCCAACAGAATTTTCCGTGCCAGTGGAATATCGTTAGTCGGTAACGGAGATTGTTTTAACGCGATTTACGAGCACAGGTTGGCAACGGGGGCCGACAACGGGGAAGTTATTGCGTTAGATTAGATACCGATCTCGAAGTCCCATGGGCCCGGAATTTCGCGGCTCTAATGGACCCCGATGAATTTAAGGGAACCCTCGAGATGCCGATTTATCGGCAAGGAAACGTTTCGCGACAATAGCGACGGGGAATCGACGTTACGGCCCTGCAACTCGGCGTAATTCCTCATAATTCTTTAGTACCCCGCCGATCGAGGGTTCCCCTTCCGCCTCGCGAGAATTCCGCTCACGTACGCTTATTTTGGATACTAACCCCAAGCTCGATAGGAGCACGCGAGGCGAAAGCTGCGAGCAACGCTTTCACACGTGATTCGAGGGAACGCGACGAGTGGAAAGTCCAGAGGGGGCCATGGGCGAAGAAGCTAACGGGTGACCGAAAAGGTCTCGTTACGGGAAGCCGTAACCGGAGAATGGCTCTCAGGGGTACGGAGCATCGCCAATTTGTGCGTCGAAATTCTTTTTCACGGCGAGAAACAAAAAGGAGTTAATTCGAGCCTTTAAAACCTCGGGGACGTTCCCGTTCCCACGCCTCCCCGCTGGACCGCGACCTCGGCACGCGAACCCGCTGCCAGAAAATCATAATCGCTTCCTTATATCGCGGCGTGCATCGACGAAAAGCCAAAGACGACCCCCGATCGGCCGTTGTAATTTGCCGATTACTGGAACGATACAAAGATATTCGGACCGGAACCGATCGAACACGCCCCCCCGTTCTATCGGGGTACCATCGATGGTACTCGTGTGTCGGCGCTCTGGCACCGTTTCGGCCTTTTATGCCAACATTTCTGTACTTCTGCCAACTTCCAGGGCGTTGCTCGGTTAATTACAGGGTTATAGAAGGGGAGGTTCTAAGTACCATTCGCGGAATACTTTGGACAGTCTACGAAGCCCTTGACGGAACTGTGCACGTCCAAATAAGAAAGCGCAGAGGGGAATAACACGAGTGTTACGCTCGTTATACGACCGAACCTCGATAATTCCAACCTCTTCCACTCGTAAACCTCTATGAGACGAATATCCAACCCGGTCGCTTCTGCTTCGACGCGAAAACCGCTATAAATCGAAACAAAAATAAATTCCTTCACCTGTACCATTCGAAACCTATATAAGTCCAAACTCATATAGGCTCGACGATACTTGAACAATTTTTCTTTTCCCAATGAATGGTACCCCGTTGAATAATTCAATCCCCGGAACTCGAACCTAACAATGAATTAACACATTGGCTTGGGGCATTCGCACCTTCTCATTCGCCAGCGTCACGTCCCGAAGAAACCACCTACGAAGACGAACCTAGCCATTTTTAGCGTCTCGCGAGTCCATCTTAACACTAAGATGACAAAGATCTCAAAAATTGCATCCGGATCCAATTTAAAATCCCCGATGACGGATCCGTACGTCATGCGACTCGCATACGTTAAAAATCACGATCATCCCATAACGGATTCATCGATAAATATTCAGGAGGCCCGGTGGAGTAAGAAAAAGGAGGAGATGAACCGGGGGTCGTAAAAATGGCCGAAAAACGCGACATTTCTAATTACCAGCTTCATCGATTTCGCCGGTTACAGACTCGTTAATCCGGCCTGACGTGTAAATTAGCGAGATCGACGCGAGGACAACGACGGAAACATTATACGGGGGGGCAGGAGGGGACGAAGAAACGCGAGGAAACGCACGCGATAGCACGGACATGTCTTCTCCCTTTCACTTCTTTATATTTCAGCGGGATCTTCGGTAGGAACGTCTAGTTATGAAATAAAACAGCGCGGCATTACATGGGTACCCGTATTACAGCGGCGCGAGATGGCGCAATAACTCCGGGGACTTTTACGCGGAGACCCTTGATTTACAGCGGCTCCGCGACCTGCCTTAATAGAAGAACTGCCAACCTACGAGCGAGCGCGACCACCTTCTTAACAGCCCGTGAATCTCTTCTTGCGTCGACAGGATTCCCGGCGATTGCTTCCCTCGAACGTGCCCGATTCGCTCTCGGGAACATCCATCAAACCACTCTGCTCGCACTTTTCTGTCTCGTCATTTATTAGAGGATATTCGGATGTAGAATGCCTCGCTGCGAGTCCTACGCGTGGGTATATACAGGGTGTCTGCAGAAAACCGGTAGAGTCACGCATAAAAATATTTCGAACAGCAAGAATCAAATTTTCATGATCGAGACTCCATTCTTGAGAAATTCGATTAGCGTGCATGCTTTTCGCTACGAATTTCGATGTGGATCGTGTCTCCTGACTGTGGATGACTGTATCGAGCTATAGAATAGCAGGAAAAATAGTCTACTCTGGAATCTATGGAGATAAGTATTGCAATTATGGGTTTATAATTGTAAAATATTATTTTATATGTATATCCATCTCTGAGTGCTTCTCTAGAGCGAGTGACGAACTCTATAGAGTAACAAGGGGCTACGTGACACAGTTCGCCTAAATCCCCCAATTTCTGTATACTACACCTATTTCTGAACTAAATTTTGTTGAAAAATGAGCTCCAGACCAAAAAGTGTCATTCCGTACCTTTTTCATATTTTTTTCTGCGAGGAATGGCTATCTTTGAGTGACACCCTGTATATACGTAACTCCTGATAGCTCGCGCAATCAGTCCGCTATTAGAGTGAAACGCGTTCGAGACGGTGCCAAGAAATCCGTAATATTTCTATGAACCTGGTTCTTGCGTTAATTTTCAGTCAATTTCATTTAGACACTTCGCCTGTTATCCGTTCGATTTTCCTCGCCATATCCCTGATAAGGTTTCGAACGTGGACGTAAATTCTGCCACAACGACGCGTACAGTGACGTTTCCAGAGAAACGAGAAACGCGCTGGAAGACCCGACTCATTTGCTTTTAACGAACAACATGGCACGGGTATCAGCATCCTACATCGGATCTAACGAGAACGAACGTTTGATAAACCGAAGGAATGGAGTAGAAACGGGTCCCTTTACTGTGAGTATACGACACGGCGGGATCGTTTCTAATACGATTCAGGAGAGCAAGCATGGCTGTGACGCGACATTGGAATGAAAACTGGCGGCCGGTACCCCTCGTTGTTCGTACTAATAGCCGTTGCAACCAACGGCAGCTCCTAGCCGATTCTGGATCCATTAACGGAATCGTTTCACTCGGTATACGTCTGCCAGCTATTAATGTTCATGGTTCCGACTATCGAGGCTTTCGTCTTCCGTAGGAATGTCAGCCCTACACCCTTTCCACCTTCTCTCCCTTCGTCCCATCTTTTCGTCCACGTCCCCCGACTCCTCCGGTTCGTCTATCGTAATAACTCCATTACGACTGACCGAGCCTCCGTGATTTTAACGTCTCATTTCCATCCTACCTACCGTACCCGGCTACCGTTTCTTGCCCCCGTGTCCGGATTGGATTATCACCGGCCACGAAAGTGTCGTCGCTTATCGTCTTTCCGTATAATCGCTTCAAGGAATCCCGGGTGTTACGTGTCTCCCGTGTTAAAATTCGGGTCCACTCTCCCGCAGGGTCGAGAAACGATACGACTGACAAACAGAGTCCGTGAGCTAACCGAGCGTGAGGTACCAGCGCTGAGTCGATGGACCAAGTGGATGGAGTAAGATGGCTCTCGATACTCGGAAATAAATCGAGACGTCTCGGATCGCTTGGTAGGAAAATCTCTGTCCGAATCGGAAGACGAAGAGGGTATACGCGTGAAACCGATGGCGCGGAAGATTCGACTAATCGTAGAGATTCACGAGGATGCACACCGTTTGGCGCTGCTGCGAGGATAGCTTATGCAGATTCCTCTTCATTCGTATTAATAACCAGCGAGTCTGGCTAGGCCAGGCCGCAAAGCCAAGGTCATCGGGGTTAAGGCGTGTTCAACAAGCTGTTCATGGCTGCTACCTAAAGGGCCAGCCACTCCACCCGGAAGTACAGGTCGCTGGCTTGTAACTCAAGATCGTCCGTGCTGCTTTCTAAGACACTCCGACTCCGGAATTCCTGATCCCTCATCGTCCACGTTCCAGACGCGTGCAGGACGCGCCAACTCGAAACGGGGGAATGTAAATGCTCGTTTCCATTCGTGAACCGGGAAAGAAGATATCGAAACGACCGACGGTTTTCAGAAAAAGTGGACTTTGCCGGACGTTAAAGAACCGGCTACCATTTAGGGGGGGCACGAGGATCGTTTCAAGGTAGAAGAATCATCATCGTGCAGCCTCTTCCGTAAAGGGATAGCACGGACACGTTTCTATTTATTATAAGTCGGGAAAGTCAACAATCGGGAGCCCGAGCCGACCGTAAATCACGACGGATCGTCTCCTGGCGCGCCTTAACGTTAAGGACTGGTATATGTAACCTATAAGAGGGATGCGCAGGCGGCAGTGATATATCGTACGAGTCCCCCCATTGTCTCTGACTAAGTTCACGGCGACGGGCCACCGAGCAACGAGACTCTTCCTCGTATTAATTACAATGTCCGAGCGAAAGCACCGGTTCGCCTGCCGAGGCTTTCGACAGAGGGCCCAGTCGATTTTTCTTCCGGCTCGACCAGCTCTACGAGCGGCCCAGGCAAATTGTGTTTACAGAGTATCGTACCATTTCGATCGCTTTAATCTTTTTACCGGCCTTAAACGCTACCCGGCTCGATTCAATGCACATCCGGAAATATTCCGCCCATTTTCTTAATCGTTCGTTCAAATAGTCCGTCGAGAAATGGAACATAATCAAGCAGCAAAGTCACGGATTCACGCGTCGAGCGATATAGTAACAGGCAAGCTGAGACATGTCTCGATAGACAAACATCGACGAAAATTAACGATCACGCGTAGAATATCGTCCGAACATGGCGAAGAATAACGCGCAATTGAGACAGTAAAACGTTAGCGAATGTTAACCAAGAAACCTGTCTTGTTTGCGTTGATTTCTACAAGCCACGTCTCCAGCACGTGATACTCATGTTCGACCCGATATCCTTACCACGTCTCCCGCACGTGATACTCATGTTCGACCCGATATCCTTACCACGTCTCCCGCACGTGATACTCATGTTCGACCCGATTTCCTTACCACGAGTCTCGCACGATATTATACGTTTCTAAAGTTAATGAACGACAATCGAAAATTTCGACTCACCATTTGGAGCCTGCCTGCAGAGCCTGGCGAACATCCTCTAGTTTGTCGCTGAACGTCTACCTGCGAACAAGAAGCCGCTCCAGATTAACATTCCGCATTCGAGCTTGACGGAAGCTGACTCTACGGTAAATTAATGCCAGCGTCGCGACCGTTCACCGACACGTCACCATAAACAGAGATTTTCGCAGCTTCCTGCCAACATAACGGGATGGAACAGTTACGTTTGCTACCATAATTACACGAACGAATATCGAAATTCATAGCACCCTACCAGCGCGATCGAACCCCACGAAGCGTGGCGCGGCACGCCCGAGGCGTCCAGCAGGATATTTCCTTAACGTTAATGGCTACCAGTCGTTCGCTAATAATTACGAGCTTTCCTTGACTAATAGGCAACGACAGGTGATCCTCCTAGCGCGTTCCGGGCTGTCTCCCACTGACTTTACGCAGCCGCCCCCGGGGCTCGTCAGTCCGTGGATCGTCCATTCTAAATCATATCGACGCGCGAAATCATAATTTCCAATTCCGAATAACTCACTCTCGTCGTCCCGAATAACCAGCTCGTTCATGGAAAATATATCTTCCGCGTCTCGTAAATCTCGCGCATACGCGAAACGCAGGATCGACGGGTGTAAACAGACGAAAAGATTCGTAAGGATCGCGCTCGACCGATTTGTCCGGCCATTCTAGGCTAGAACAACCCCGATAAATTTTCATCGACGACATCTGAAATTCCGATGGAAGGGCCCCGTTGGGAGATATCAGTCAGCCACGATGTTCGAATCGAGGAGAAGCGATCGTTCAGGGCCTCCCAACGCGTCCCTCGGCGACGTTCGGGATCGAAAACACGCGGAGAATGCTTTCCCTTCGACGTTCGACTCGTTGCCTTCACCGGATAAGTATCTGCCTGTTTCAGCCGCGACGACCAGCTCTCGATAGCTCTCGACGGAGCTTCCGAAACAGCTTCGCCTCGGCGGAAGATCGGGTTCGATACGTCGGATCGGTAAACCTTCTAAATTCGCGTTTCTCTCGTGCGACTAGCATCTCCAGCTTCAGCCTCGATGGAGCACGCGCGGAATATCGAAAGCACGGGTGAACGGTGGAAAAATTCAGGTAGCTCAACGTCGGCAGACACACCGTGAAACTATCATTTACAATGATTATTACCATACGACAAGCGGCAAGGGGAAGAAAGATGAGAAAGTCGTCGAGCCTCTACATAATTGCACAACGCACCAGACACGTGTGCGAGCGCAGACGAACGGGGAAACATGGCCGGCGCGGTGTACCATTTGTCCCCGCGTTGTTGCGCATAAATGTGCAAAAATGATTTACATCGCTGCCTCTGGATAATAGTCTACCTATACGACCGTCGACCGCGACCGCCCATTCGAGTCACTTCGGCCACAGCCTCGTTAACTTTTTCAATGCTCCACGCGAAATCTACCGCGATTTACCAATCGCCTATTCGCCTTTCGGAAGATTGATTTCCATCGGCTAATAAATAACGCGAAAACACGGGAGACTCGCCGCTAACAGGTTGCAAACGGGCCCCGGTACCGGTCAGGCACCGGCCAGGCCCCGGCCAGGCCCCGGTGCACGTAAAAGATCGCGAGGGAAAATCGTAATTTATCGAAATCGATTTGCAGCCGATCTTTTCCTTTTTCACTGACCGCGAGAGAACTTCACGCCCGTGCTATTGAAAACGCGAATGGCGAACGCGACGGTGTCGACGCTCGACCCACGCGCACGAGGTACCGAGGATCGCGTACCGGGCCAGCCGTGTTTTGTCCGGCATAATTATCTCGGATACAGCCATTAATTAGTATCGCTAATTATGTGGAACAGCGGCAGCGAATACACACACCGAGCAGAACGGAGCGGTTCCGAGCGGCTTCGTGGAGCGGCAACTCGGTTTATCCTATTTGTCGCGCATAAATAACAGATTAATGCCGAGATATGGTAGCTTATGCAAATGCGGGTTCAAAGTTTATAGCATCTAATTAAGCATATTGGCGGGCTGGAACTTAATAAACCCGGTGGCGACCGGTTTCCGCGTTTTAATCGGCTCGCCGGCAGCCCCGAAATCTTGGCCGGAATTCGACTCGACGCGCCACCTAAACGGACCACTTCCTGCGACGCCTGTTCGTCCCGTGACCCGGCCCGCGCGCCAATTATGCCGAGCTTTTGTACGCCGTGCCGTAATAACGTATCGCGAGCTATTGCCACGGCGCGACGGTCAAGGTGTAATAAATTATTCAGCACGCTCGAGCAATAAGCGCGCGTGGTGCCCGTTCCGCCATTCATCGACTCGTGGCCGACCGCTATCGAGACCAGTCCGCGGACATCGAACGTCCTAGCCAAGATCGATCGGTTTTCCCTGCGCGTCGGTCTCGCGATACCTACCCATCGGCATCGGCCCACTCATTTGCCTCGTTTAGAAAGCCAAGAAGCCTTGTTCGGGCCGGTCCGTAGGCACAGCCAGCACCGTTCATCCGCTTATAATCAACGACACGTTGTAACACCCGTAAGCAAATCCGCGATCAAGGTACTACAAGCGGACCATGGGGACGATTCCTCGGAGAGATGGAGAGACGTTGAATGGGCAAAAAACAAGGGCCTGGGACGCCGGGACACCGGAGACGTAATGCGACGCCTTGATGGACGACTCGATCGAGAAGCCGGAAGTGGGCGGCTAAAAAACTGGCATTTAGAGGCGAGCACTGGGCACCCTGCCAACTCCTTGTCCACCGTGGATATGGGAGGGCTGAAAGCAGGTTAGGCCAACACATCGACCGGCTGTTTGACATAACCAGTTCGGAGCTGCGGGCAAGGACGCCACGCTGCCTCTCTGCCTCTCTTTCCAGCATCCTCTTGCGCAATCCTCCTCTCTCTCGCTCACCTCGGACACAATCGGCCGTTCCTGACCACCGCAATGCATCATGATCGATCGCTGCCACTCAGAAATCGAGCTTCTTTTTCTCCTGCTTCGACCTCCGCCGCGAAACACACGGACAGAGAGATAGGGGGAGGGAGAGAGAGAGAGAGAGAGAGGAGATGCGGGAGAGAGGTCGAGAACCGGTGGGATCACCGGTCATCCCTATTTCGCGTATGGTTGCCGGTCACTATCATCGCGGCAATTAAGCGCTCGCGTAGGTGAGAGTAATCCGGTCTATTAAGTGTCAACGTCGTAAACTCTATGACCGCATGGCACACGGTCGACGAGGGTTTCCAGGAATCTCGAATCTTTCTTCTCGCATCTGTTAGAGTCGCCGGTAACACGTGTTCGACGCGGCGAACTGCAAAACGCTGGTATGGGGATGCGCGCGAAATGATGGATGACGGGAAATCGAGTGTATCGAGTGAGATGCGGAGGAATTCACGGTCGCAGTATCTGGAGCTTAACGGAACGTTACCCCGCGAATGTTGCAGAAGAAGAGGATATCAATTGGCGGAAGACTGGCTGATCTATCCAATTTCGCGATTTTTGCGCCGATCAATCCGAGGTAAAGCAGATGAATTGAAACGGCCGCTGTAATTTCGCTAAAACCGCCCCGCGAAGTAGAAAGAACGGCGAGCCGAGCGGCAAACTTCCTTTCGCTGCGCTGGCATAGGGCAGAAAACGAGGATCTTCAATTTTCCAGAACATTAAGTAGCACGGGGAACGCCACCGAGTCGGCCGAGCGAGCATTTTTACAGACGTCGATCGGATCTTCACCAATTATTCCGAACGAAATTAAAATAAAGCCAATAAGACGCGCGTTGGAAACCTTTTACAGGCAAGCCTTTTTGCGGCCTGTCAGATCTACCTGAGCGATCACCCTGCTGGGTCGCTCGTTCCGAGCGGAAAGGAAAACGCATCTCGCCGAGGCAGCCGCGTTTTTCCGTTCTACGGTGTGTGCACGTACGTATGTACGTACCCCGTGGAAGATCGGGCTCGTTCGTATATACGACGCGCCGGTGCCCGATCGTTAAACCGTGATGGAGGTAAGTTCCACGAAAAACTGGATCCGTGGCGTAACAGGGTCCCTGCGGTTGATTGTTGTTCGCCAGGCGAGTCCATCGAGTCTGGCCTCAATGAGAAAACAACCGTTTACGATACGTACATGCGAACTTCCAACAGTCGTACGCGGCTTTTTGCCAACGAAATCGCCGGACCAACTTTCCGTGCCCTCGACAGAAAAATCCAAGCTATTACCACGGGACGCGAGAGGGTCGAACGCCGGAGATGAGCGATGACTTACCGAGGGGGGCGAATTTTTGGCGCGCACAGAGCCTCGGGGAGAGGCTTGGTCGGTGTATCGATCTGGTAGTTCGAGTATGTTAATCGAAGCATAGGTCGTAGATAATTATGCATCGAGAATGCGATCAGAGGCGATAATGAAATTACACGATCTAAGGATCGATAATTCCAACCGTGACGCGCATACGCGAAACGTCCGGGGTAAACCTGTTATACGTAGTTAAGCAGCTTGCTCGATGGCATCTAAGTTGCCGAATAAACGTCTTTGCTATTCCTTATCGGTGTGCATAAGCAACCACGTGTATCGACCCGTTGTAAACGGGTTACTACGTTCTACGTGGATCGTTTATAAGCCTAATAAGAACGGGGTATACGCGTAAACCCTGACTAGGTGAATCCTCCAGAAAATATCGATCGAGTAACGAACACCGAAATGAACGCAAAAAGCTACTTGATGACTGGTTAAGAAAATACGTTTCTTGGCTCGCGAGATTACCGTCATTAGCACGGAGGAGTTTTCCAGAGATGAACCTTCGATCGTAAGGATGATGAAGATTGCTATTTTTTTCTCCAGGATGGAGCCGGGATGGAGCCTTGGAGCACGAAATCGTGAACGGCGCGGTTTCCGTTCATCCGCCATTTTTCCCGCGAACGAGTGGACAGCAGAGGGCGCACGGTTGATCGAGCAAGAGACCGAACGCGGAGGGTCGAATCGATCAGAGGAATAAGGACGCGGATCCGGATCTACGGTGCTTGGTCGTGGAATAATGGCGGTCATAATGCGGTCGGCTACGTCGTTTCTGATTGTTTCGCGTTAAATCGTCCTCCCCGGTTGCCTAAGAGGAGGCAAGGGAACACGGCCCCGTTGCGTGTCTATCTTTTCTTCTTGCAATCTTCGCCGCGGCATCGCGAATGCGTCGGTCATGCATCTTAACGCCTGATGTCCATCCGATGCGGCAGAAATAAATTTTAACGCGGATAAATCGTTTTAATTAAGCAACGCCCGTTCCGACGCCTTGCCTGTAATCAGCTTTTCGCCGGTGAAGGAGAAAAAGAAACGGTGACACGTTACCCGCGCCAAGAGCAGCACAAAGAAGAGGATCAAGTTAGAAATCGGGAATGCAATCGTAATTTTCGAAAAATATCGATAAGAAGATGAAAAATAATCGCATTGAATGGAGCATTAACCTCTCCGCTACTACGGATGACTATAGTCACACCGGTCACAAAAATTGAGCGAAAAATTAAGACAAGTGCTCACGTCCTGCCTAGCTCTCTCCGCAATGAATCGCAAGCGCTATTGTGATGATCAGTTTTTCCTTTTCTCTCTTTTTTCAAAAGACTTGGTCCCGAATGCTAAAGACTGCTGATACTAACGACTGTAATGTTTCCATCTTTGACACCGGCGCTTCGTTCTACGGGAGGGACCCCGCGATGAAGGACTCCGTAGCGAAAGGGTTAAAGCACTTCTGACCCAGTCGAGTTGGACAGGTTGCTACAAATGATCGTCAAAGCGTTAGTCGGGTCATTTCTCATTCGGAGACAATGGAGATTCGACGTTTAGGGCTGGAAAAGTGTTCCATTGAGTCATCGTGACTCTCAATGGACCCGGTGTGAGCGATCGCGCAATTGAGAAATACCCCGGAACACAATGCTCTATTCAAATGGTGCGAGTGCGCATTGGAGAAACCTAGGTGGACCTTCGAATAGTCCTGACACCTTCACCTTTAGCCGTGGCACAGCAATTGCGATCGGTTCGTCGCCTATCCGAAACTTTGACGAAGCGATTCGTTAGAGGTTGAAAAAGGAAAGCCGGGTCGTTAAGGCTGTAATAAATCTCGGTAACTAGATAGGACAGAAAAAGGCAATTCAATTGTTCACAGGGGAATGGGTTCGGCAGACGAGTTAACCAGAACCAAAGACGCGGAGCGAGAATTTATTACGAGACATTAAAACTGTTCTTCTAACGGTATACCGAACGAACAGAAGAAGTGGTCAGGGGTAGTCGAAATATCCCGCGTCGTTCTTGATGGCACCAGATTGAAATCTAAATGTTCAAAAAGAACGTCGGAAGAGAGCGGAGCCGAAAAACGAAGAAGCCGATAACCAAGAAGGCCTTCCCTGGATCTTCGATTTTAATGCTCGTGCAACGAGAATGCATGTAAAATGCATCGCGTGATGCGGAAAAACATGGCGGCACGATCTTGTTCGGCCAACTAAATCGTTTTAATTGAGTAATATTCGCGACAGGTCGACGTGGTTCTTTCAATTATATCGAACCCGTGGTTCGGTTA
This sequence comes from Eufriesea mexicana, assembly GCF_001483705.2. Classification (NCBI taxonomy): domain Eukaryota; kingdom Metazoa; phylum Arthropoda; class Insecta; order Hymenoptera; family Apidae; genus Eufriesea; species Eufriesea mexicana. Next base: position 222,604 of record NW_016907907.1, on the reverse strand, counting down.
AAAAATTGCAATCGCGACCGTCCGCGCTGCAACTTCCGCATTGATAATGATAATTAATAGGCTGACGTTATAATTTATCGGGGAACGTCGTCTTCGTTCATTATGCCGCGATACTTACGGCTAGCCCGCGCGTATAACTCAATGGCAGAATTTATTGCGTCATTAAGGTAATGCATGCGATACACCGCGATGTAGATAACATAATCATTTCATGCGTAGAGTCACGTTTTATCGAATGATGATCGCGATGCGAGCGCGCGCCATGCAGCGCTACCCAATATCTGCCTCTATCTACTCCACGGGAATAGTTACAAGACGTGATCAGGGCCACATCGAGATCTACATCGACTGAAATCGATACCGAAGACGTTGCTCGATGTCGAATCGCTACATCATCCATCCATTACGTTAATAAATTTCAATGGAATCCAATAATCCTCCGACAGGAGATCCTCCTATCTATCAATACCCGATAAAAACCGGCGTGCGTTACCAAATTCGACGATACACTATAGGGGGCCATTTCTCGCGCAAGAGTCCACACGAACGAGCAATTTTAACCGCGACGCTTGAAATCCTTCCGCCATGGATTTGCATTTCATTTGCACACGGCGAGGTAAAAATAAATGGAAATTCAAACCGAATCGAACTCCTTCAAATCTTTTGGAACTCGTGACAGAAATTAGCAATGTCCACGGAACGATAGAAAATAGAGATAGAAAAATTGGTAAAAATTGAGAGAGAAAACTATAGCGGATGGAAGAAAGTCTTTGGATGGACGAAAAATTTCGAGATGGAAGCCACGTCATGTCCCTCGCGGCGGCGTGGTTTCCTGGACCGTGTCCAAAGAGAATCGTTCTCCTGCCAGAAAACGATACCTCGGACGTACACGCAGGATCGGGGCAGGCGAACACGTTACACGAAAGCGAGGAGTCGCAACGACCGGCCACCCTCCGTGTTCGGCCGGTAAACGGATACGGGCATGTCTGGACACCGGATATCGCGGTTCGTTAGCCGCGCGTCTCGCGGACCGGAAATCATTCTTTGCTCCCGAGGTAAACGTGCACCGCGAACTTTCTGCCGCCCAGCAACGTTAATGATGGTCGCTGGACGAACGACTCTCTTGAAAGGCCATTTCTGGTCCGACCACCGGACTCTTTCTCCTCGCTTTGATGATCCTCCGGGGACAAACTCGTGTTTATACGTGTACCGGTGGAAAAACTAGATTTAAGCTCGCCGCTTCGCTTCCTGCACGTTAATAAGTCCAACGGACTCGCGTTCGCGTGTAGAGTAGCACGCGTAATTAACCATACTCTCTTCGGGGAGATCTCCGTCGAGCAGGAATTTCTGACGGATTCGCACGGGTTTTCGGATTTCCGACCTCGGGATTCTATGGGGGTAATTAAGGGAGAAATTCGGCCGGGCCGGGGAAAAGGAAACCGACCGATGCCGAAGGAACGAGTTCTCGGCGAACGTTAAAAAGGATATTCGGCGAGAAATGTTAATTAACCGCGATAGCCCGATCGCTATCTCCGTGCCGATATTAGATGTCCTAATTAAGGAGTGGCGAGTGCGATATGCGGGACGCCGACGACACCTGATTCGGCTGGGCCTGATCCGACTGCTGCTCCGTCTCGTTCCGAGCGTCGCTTCGTGAGAATATCTACATCTAAAAAATGAAAGGGACCAAAGGTGGAGGGAAAAAATGAAGCAGAAGGGGGGAAAAAAGCGTGAGGTTGTCGCGGCAAAATCTGGACGGTCGGTAGACGTCGTAAATCTCGCGGTTGACGCCTTTCGGGAGGAAAACGACGCTGGCCAATTTACGATCGACCAACAGGGACGTGGGAAGAGCGGAGGTGTTCGATGGAACACCGAAGAGGAAACGTCGTCCGGTGTGACAAACGGTACCAGCGGAATTCGCGGCAGGTCCTGCGCGTCTCCGCTCCTCGATTAACTTTCTTCCACTTTGCTCGTTTCCCTGCAGTCGTTTGTTAGCCGTTCCATAGCCACGGCTGGAACAAGGTATAGAGCGTCGGCAGAGCGGAGAATAGTCGACCGTGCGCGTACTTAGGACTGTCAACCGTATCGGATACGAAACGTCGATAATAGTCAACCGGTGTGTCGCCGGTCTGGCGTTTGCTTGTTAACCGTTCACCGTTTTCGATCCGTTCCACGTCACCGGCGTGTCGCGGTAGGTGCGAAGACACATCCTCGAAAAAGATCCTTGCTCCTGATCGGCCCACGGTTCGCTTCCATCCCGTGCGAACCTGCGGGACTCGCTTGTCCAGTCTCTTTGATTGCTAACCGCCTTCCGCGGTAAGCCGATTCTCGATAAATGTTCGTGGCCGCTAAATGAAGGGACGCATAACCCATGCCTCGGCGTATACTATTACGAGAATCCTCAATCAACTTCGATAAGTTTCATTGCTCCCGCTCAAAACTTCCTTTTTCTCCCCTTTTCTCTCCTTTTCTCGCATTTCTTTTTTCTCCCGTTCCTCCATTTTTTCTCCCTCTTTTCCTCCTCTCTTCTTTTTCGCGAACCTCTTTAAAAGCTGTTAGAGGTTGGCCGGAGATCGTTATTTTCTTCCGTTTGTCGGCGCTTTCGATTCGCGATTGGATGAAACGGAGAGCGCGCGCGCGCGCGTGTGTGTGTGTGTGTGAGAAGCAGAGCGAGAGAGACGGGACGCGTGTGTATATTACCGACGCGATCGTAAAGCGCGAGTAACCCGATGATCGTACACACTTTCGCAATACGCGATGGTAATAATAGATCGCTCGCGGGTGCTACCTTCTCTTAAGCTGGTTGTCCTTCGGGAACGCGCGAGATGCACGCGATCGACATACTCTCAAAAAGTTGCTCTTAAACAGATTCCGTCCGACCGACCAGTTTGGAGAAGGTTTCGAGAATACAGTTTGCAGAATACAGGGAAACGGACGAAGGACGAGGCGTATGTGCCGCGTGGACGCGTATCCATTGGACGGGATCGTTTAATTGTGATGTCGCAAGGGTTCACGCGTGGCGCGGGGTGGGAAACAAACAAACAAGCCGTCGATGTCCACCTATAAATCACCATTAGTCGCTTAAGAGCACGCAGCGCCTAGTCGTCCGCGTTGAGACCACCTTCTCTTCCGCGTCTATAGTTCCCCTTGACAGGCACTTAACTTTGATGCGAGTACGATGATCTGTAATCCCCCCTGGTACGAACCATTGAGATATTTCTAATCAAACACGAATAAGCCAGCTAACGTCCGACAACACGGAGATATCGTTATCGTCGACATCGAGGACATCGAATAAATTTCCACTCGCATCTCGGGCTCCCAACGATGATGTTCCTTCATTAATAACCACCTAACGGCCCGGTGTCGTCGCATTTTTCTCCCCGCCGGAATCATGACGGATAGCTAGTCGGAGAACGGAGAACTCGAAATCGGCCGGTTTCTCGAGAACGTCGAATTTTACTCGCCGCTATCCGCTCGAAATCCCTTTCGTTCCCGTTTCAGCGCGCGCAGCGTTCGTCTCTGGAGTAGCCAGGCTGCTCCAACCCGAAGCACTAACTCACACCGCGGTTACGTGGCTGGATTTACGAGCATGCGAACGTATTCACGCGACGCGAAAACGTAGGTACGCAGGCTCGGGACACGCGTTACTTAGTTTAACGATCAACCTTTATGTTCAACGCGATACCGTGCAAGTATAAATTGCGACCGTGCCCTGTGTCGCAGATTGCGGTCAACCCTTTTCTTCTATCGCCACCAATCTTTACGTCCAGCCCCGATATTTCCTTCCTCGCCGAACTCTGTGCAATTTTCAACCAATTTCGTTGCACGGATTAACACAATCGTGTTAAGTACATCGCTCTTTCCAACGCGTTCCCTTAATCTTGACAATTCCCTTCGCTACCGATATGCATAGTCGAGATAGTCGAGATATCCGTCGAGTTCGGTTGCTAAAAATTGCACGTTGCATCGGTGTGCAAGAATAGCTAGATTTATTTGCCCCCGGTTGAAATTAATGGATATCCAGGATTAATAGATTCAAGGCCCGTGCACGGGTCATTACGCCGACAGTCTCCATCACGGTCGCCGTAATGGTCCCCATCGGCCAACCCCTTAACCCTCTATCTCGCACTTTCGCCGTTTCCCACAACTATCCCCGTTGGTCCGCGAGAACAATTACGCCCAGCTCATTAACGCCCTTGACGAAGGCCAGGCAGCGAGTATCGTTGGCGCGTTCCATCCATTGAATCCACTCGCAATAGCGATATTGCGGCGGGTCAGTACACCTTGTAAACACGGAACGCACTCACCGAGGGCCCCCTCTAAGCTGGCAAGAAGTGAGTGGCAGGATGAATGCGGCTGATTACATTCAAGAGGCTTTTTCAGCCAGCCGTAGCAGCACGCCGGTATAATAACCCGGCGAGCCACGGCCATGGTCCCCGGGACGTTGCGTATCCTTGCCATTGTACGGCCTTTATTCCGCCGCGTTTTCATTGCGCGACGCGACGCGTGGACGGGATCTAAGTACCGGTGTTATATGATCGGGTCCTTTGCCCCGAGACACGAACGCTGCTCTAACCTAAGCGTCCTCCTCCAGCCCGGCTATTATAAATCGCCCTCGCCTGGTCTAATTGCATCCGCTATCTCCGCGCGTACTCCTTCCTATTGTTCCTCGGCTTTCTTAATCGACCAGCAGTGGACTCGCGGTGTTAACGAACCACCTGCACTTTCTTCTGTTTCCGTTCGACGAGACCGTCTCTCGTGCTACTCGTTTTGGGTGAAAGGATTAACGAGGTACTTGTTCAACCGCTGGATTCTTCTTCTGCTAGACTGATAATCTTTAATGACTTTGTCTAACGGTTGTCCGCTCAAGCGTTGTCCGACACTCTCCTACCAGCGATTCTCGTTTCACGTATCCGGGATTTTCATCGAGTTCCAGTCGATCGGAGCTGGCAGAGGAGGAGAAGCTAGGTCGAGAGTAGCCCAACGGGGGATTATTTATGGTGGCGGTAGAGGAACTACGTTGGGAGTCTGGAAATCAAACTCGGGGTCGATAAATCCCGAAATCGGGGTCGCGTATCCTTCGATTACGGCAACGGTTCCCTTTTCACGTCATTATCAGCGGCATACGGTGTATAGGTACGCGAGGAGTATCGTTGCATTCATTACTCAACGCCTAAGTCGGATGGAAGCATTGTCGACGGCGTCGATCAGCATCGCCATCAATCACCGCATCAGCCAGCCGATCGGAAGTTTTTTGGAAGATCGTTATTACAGATTAACGTCGATGATGAGTGTACAGGTGAACAGACTGCAATATTGTCCGTCCCGGGTGCCCTTCTTTTCTTTTTTTTGCCGTTAATTGGCTTTTAGTTATGGCGAAATTTTCAAGCACCCCCTCCGCGGTCAGCGTCTTATTAAGCGGCCGGGTCGTTAAAAAATGAAATGGCCCCCTCCTTCGATATTTCTGCCGGTCATGCTAGCATTAGGCCTTTCATTCGCCTCGCTGGGAACGAAGCAGTCTTGTCATCGCGCTTAATGGCAGCTTTGTAATGGCGATGTTCAGCGCGTGAACCCAACCACCACCGCCTTCGCCGTCATAAAGCCTTACACTGATTATTTGCGTAACGCGTAGCGCGAAAACGCGGGAATCGGAATCGGTGACCATTAATCCTCCGGTTGGTTGCGTGCTCGCCGATCGCTAGTAGGACGCGTGTAACATTGTACCGCGCGCGCAATCAATGGAACGACGTGCCTAATAGCGGGGAGTTTAACTGCGAGTTTCCCTTGTCCGTTAAACGTCACCTCGCGATTATATCGCAATTACTCCGCGGAAATCATCATTACCGTGCGGCAGAGAAAATAAACGCTGGTAGGAGCGAGAGGCGACAAAAACGGCTTTATACGTGCTCGTTTGTTATACGCGCGAACACGTACGCGGATACACGCATGCCGATACGTATCGTCCGCCGGCACCGTTAGCAAATTCTAATTTCGTTCGGCTCGGAAAATTCACGCAGCCCGAAGTCGCGTGGAAACGCGATATCGGGCTATCGACCACGAGCCGAGAGGTATGATTACGCGTTGGCATTGTGGAGAAAAGGTACCGGCGGAAAAGTCCAAGAGCCGTAATCAAGTCCAGCCTTCGTTCGCTTATCACTGGCCAACGGTATATCGTTATCTCATCAGTGGCGGTATTACAGGAAATCGTTACGATTCCTTCGACCGGTGTACACGCTGCGTTCGTGTGAGATGCCGAGACTCTGTTCGTTGTGGGTCTCTCTGCGCGTGTACTTAAGGGTTATTATTAAGATAGCAGAAAACATATCCGTGCTGTAATTAACCCCGACCAATATCAGCGGAGCGCAATTACCTTCGGTCGCTTCCACGTCCACGTTGGACAGGCCTGTTTAAGAAGTCATTTATTTCAAGCAAATATCGAATCGCGGAACGTTTAGACGTAACAGCAACCAAAGCCAATTCGGACGATTCCCGAGGGCTTGCGGATTCCGAAGAATCAGAACACGAACGCTACGAATTCTAGACGAACATCCGAGGCGTTAATGATCGAGGAAAATCATCGGGGGAGACGTAATGGCGGAAAATTGCCAATTCAAAACGAACCGCGGAAGCGAGACTTTCGCAAATCACGTACTTGCGGATTTTAACGACTCATAAAAATAATTACATATCCTACAATCGATAGGAAAGCCACACGGAATGAACGCGTAAACGTTATAGTCATCAGTGTTAGCGCGAAACGAAACCAAAAAATTGAAACTCGTTTTCCTGGATAGAAACGGTAAACGTAGCACCGTATACTGAGCAAATGAAGACAATGGGTATCGAACTAACGAGATTCATAAAACCGTCCCTAGATCATCGAAGGATTCCCTAGAAAATGTCCAGTCTTCTAGTAACACTCACGTACCACCCCTAGTGACTCTAGTGACGGTCAACCCCGAGCCACGAAACCGACGATTCGGAAGACTTCCTACATGGACTCCTGACACTGTCTTGACGCACACTTGGTTACTCGAATTCTCGAATATGGGGTAAACTATCGGTAAGCTCGTATGATATACAGCGTAATACGAATCGGAATCCGTAGAGTTCAAAGTCCCCTGTCCTGCTATCGAAATAACGGGTAGGCAATTAGACTCGGGAAAATCGTTGCGATCGGTGAGCACGTGATTTATGAGAACTGGGCTCGACAGCGCGGCCCAAAATTGGCCATTCTCCGGCATTGTTCTTTATTACCCCGGTGTCGTAATCGCGCTGAACGGGGTAACCAGCTTTCTAATGTGCGAATGTACCTTTAATAACGACCATTAAGGCTAACCCGCGCGCGATGATGGACGACACATCCGGCTTTGCTCGAACGATTCCGATCCCCGTGGATTAGCCTGTTCGATCCGTTCGATCGAGGACACCCAGTGAGCGTGCCTCGAGTCGCTATGTCAACGATGGCCTTGATTTTTCGGGACGTTAATTCGCCGGTGATTATACAGGTCGGACCACTTCGGAATGGCCCACATCAGGCTGGCCACGCGAGCGTCCCCCGGGTAAAATGTATGCATAAAAAGAACGGCATTTACGTGCGGTACAGCAATCTACGATCATGACATTTCCATAAAAATACGTGTGCCAGGCACAGCACCGACAGAGACGGCGACAGGAAGTTTAGCCAAGAGAAAACTCGCTGTACTATAATCAACCGGTGGAATCTTCGAGATTAAAGCCGGTGGCTCCGTCCGTTTCTCGATACGTGCGATCCTGTAATCGGCAGCCGATTTTAGACCGTCTCGAAATATGTCCATCGAGATTTACGCCGACAGATAGCCCGCGATTCGCGGAAACGTTATCTGCGAAAGAGCGAAAGAACGTGCTACCTACTCGACGGATAGTAAAACCAACGAGCCAATTGCCAGGATAAAATTCCTCCTGCCGCTTTCTGACTTTCCTTTTTCCATCGTTGTCCGACTCGTCGTGCGCGCCTGATCAATTTATCCGCGTCTGGAGAGCCAGGCGATTTCCAGAGACGCACCAACGTTTCCGCTCGTTAATCAGCGATTTATGCAAGAATATCGAGCCGCGAATCGCGAATCGGAGAAAAACGAACTCGCCGATCGAATAAATTATCGAACTTCGTAAAAGGTAGCAAGAGACCGCGCCTCTCCGCTTCTCCGAGCACGTCGGTCAACCGCTCTCGGCGTGCTACTTCTTTTACCGAGATAACCGATTTTTACGCCGCGGTTATCGTTTCCTGGTACCGTCGGAGATCCAGCAAATCGATCGATAATCGCGTCCAACCGCGACACCCAACTATCCAGCTAGAAATAGAAATCCACTCGACATATCGGTCATCTCGTCGATGGACTCTCTCAACGGTTGTCCACTGGCTGGCAGCCAACGATCGCATGGTCGAGGACTATCGGTAAAAACCGTTTGTTCGCCGCACTTCCCCGCCAACATCGGCGAGAATACGCGCGTCTGGGCCCTCTGAGTCCGCGAACGCGGCCATCGCGGCCACGGACGCACTCGGTGGAATAGACGAGGAAATAAATATTCGAGTGGAAAGTTCGGAGAGTCGAGGATGAAGATTCTATCGGGCGTTTCTCCGTCCGTGATACGTGGTCGCCTCGGAGCACGTCCGCGGAACGCAGGGTAGGGAGGAGAGGCATTATATTCTAGAATCAGAGACCGTTTCGGAGTCAATGCACGGTCGCGTGGCACGTGTGTGCATATGGTATTAAGGCGAGTACAGAACGGTCCGAGCGCGTTGGCCGAACGTCTGCTTCGCGGGTCGAGGGTAGGGAGAACAATCCCGCTAATTGTCGGCAGGATTTTCAAGTTCGAGCGTCGCATCTCATTAGGACCACCAGCAGGGGGACACCGAGTCAATCAATCCGAGAAGAGGAGAGCTCTGCCCTCGTCCGCGTAACAAAGAACCGGATTCGCGCGCCGAAGAAAAGGAAGAGTACCCTCTCTCTCTTTCTCTCTCTCTCTCTCTCGCTCCTCCCCCGCAACCGGGCCGCATTTGCATGCGAAAAAGCATCGCTGCGGAGGACTGATTCGCTCGTACCGAGAGTCGGAGGATTCTCGTTACTTCGGCCGCGGTCAACCGACTTTGGCGCAAGAATTTCTCAGGGTTAGCGAATAGCTCTTCCTTATCGCGCCGGTGTGCTCTTCGACCAGTTCCACCCGGGGTCATCGAATGGATCGAGGTATCGTTTATCAATTTAATTTGCACATTTTTTGAAACGGAGAATTCCAAAGCCTACGAGATGAAGGATTCCAGTTTTAGATCCTCGAAGGAAGAAGACGAAGTGTATAGGAGCTAAATGGCGAGCGAAGGAGATCCCGAAGGAAGGAGCAGCCAGGACGTGTCAATGGACCTGAGCGCGGTGCGTACGTTCGAGCTTTCTCGTCTGAAAAAGAAAGGAGAAAGAGAGAAAGAGGAAGCGAGTCACGCTCACGTCATCACGAATGCTGCCGGCATTCACGACCCCCGTCACCTCACCCTTCGTCCACCCCGCTTCGTCTAACCACGACGTTGTTGCTTCCACTCACCTTCCTCCTTTTCTCTGTCCACCGAACTCCACGGACTCGGCCGGAGTACACGTGCTAAACGCGGACCAACCACGAAGCAAGAACACAAAACGTTCCCTCTGCTACGTTCAAGTTTCACAGACGCTACACACCGACCAATGTCAGAGGGAACTCGGAAGCACACTGAAAAACCGAGATGCTGCACGGCTCGGATGTCTAGCTCTTGTTGTCTTATTCTACTTAAGCCCAACGGCGCGCGCTGTGGAAAATCCACTGGTCGCTCAGGATCGGTTCCTCCGGAGGATGGCGCGATGTCAAATTAATTTACGTTCCTCCATGCTGACCTGGTTGTCTCCGAATACGTCTAAAAGACGCAGCAGCTTTCCGTTTTACATACGCTGCCAAGAAATAAAGGAAATACGTCGATATCCTTTTCAAGCCTGGATGATAAATGATTTAGTAGATATCGACGATTAATCTGGAGCTCTGCCTTATATTCTTCGCTGTATATATGTGTATATATATATATACACGCAATTGATTCCAGACAGACTCAGCGACGACCCCGACGTAACATCGGCTACCTTCGCGTCTACCTCGGAGAAGGAGCAAAGCGTTTCTGCCGGTAAAGGTACCAAGGCTAGCAACAAAGAGCAAGAAGCCACGCATGAGTCAGGCAATGGGATCGCGTTCCGAAATGAACGATACGAAAGAAGAGGAGGCGCCAGTCAAGATCTGGCAACCACGGCCAGGCCGTGGCGAAGCGCGCGACGAAACGAAGCGGATCCCCGCGGATGATTCCTCGTAGGTTCCTCTCTCGGGGCCTTAGCTCCGGTCGATCTCCCTCATTAACATTCGACTCTTTGTCTCTGTCGTTGTCGCGGTCGTCCTACTCCGTAAGGTCGTCCCGGTCGGTACTCGAGATCCTCGCGAGAGTTCTTCTTCTCCTTTGCCTCCTCTGGCCCGGCTCCTCTTCTTCTTATTTCCCCAACCGGTCGACTTTTAGTAGCCCTCTGCTCGCCTCTCCTCTACCTCTCTCTACAACTCTTTTCCCGTCTCTCGCTCTTCTTCTTCTGCTTCTCCACGCTTCGGCTCGACTTTTTTCCACGCGCCCAGCGGATGAAAGTATAAGAAACTTCTTCGGCAGGAGGATGGCGCGAGCAGCCAACAGCCACCACAGGGTATTCCTCGGCAATTTCGATGTAACCTCGCGCGTCCTCCTCTTCCATATAACGAGAACACACGACTGCGCACACGGGTCAAGGGAACATTAACGCGGCGTGTCGCTACCATTCCGTTCGGCGTTCTCCACTCTCTTCCTCTCTCTCTCTCTCCCTCGCTCTCTCTCTCTCTCTCTCTCTTTCTCTCTCTGTACTTGCTTCTCTCTCGCTCACCACCGTCTACCGGAGAAGCGAACGGAGCGCGATGGATGGTCGCAGCGCGAATCGCGGTCTTTCATGGTTTCATCCGCGAACGACGCGACCCACGAACGTCGATTATCCTCTTCGTTGTTTTAGTTTGGCCACGAAGGTCGATTTTCATATATATAGTTGCCGTTTCAGCGGCGCGCCGCGTCGATGGGGTCCGGGGATTTGAAAGGTAGCGTGGAACCGGGGCAAAAAGAGAGAGGCGGCGGGAGGCCGCGCGCGGAGTGCGAGTTTTTTAATTTTATGAGGGACGTTTATCTTATGATTATGTTGATAACTTCTCGGTAAGAGCTCGTAACGTAAATTGAACCTCTGACAAGAATTTCGTGAGTGACTCAGAGAACGCTGGACCATGGGGAACGCCAAGGTGAAAGCCGGCCGCCAAAAAAACCTACTAACTGTAAATGCCCGAAAATCGATGGCATTAAAGTAAATGGCCGCCGTGCTGGCTACCACCGCTTCTAAATCGTATCGTCCCTGCATCTCCTATCAACCACCACCGATAAGTTATCCGTGTACCCTCGCGCGTCCTCGATAACTGTGTTTCGAATTCGAATCGCTAGCCGCTGACACGAAAAGGAAGAAGAAACACGCGTCATAGAATCGCCTTTCTCTCATCCTACACCGGTCGTCCGCGAGATTCTCTGGTTCGCCAGCCGCGGTGCCGCGTGTATAACTTGATAAACAAGTTTACTTGGAGAAGCCGGTATCTTATATATACTCGCTTACACTGGGTGTCCCGAGCAGACTGAATACTAATTGCTGAACTTGTTCCATCCGAAACAAAACGTCTAAACCGTCCTCGATTCGGGTTCTTGCTCGCACCACGATCCATCCGTTTCGACTTTATTTCGTGCCAAAGGAGTTTAATGCCTTCCACCTGGCTTACCGTGTTTACGTTACCGAATGAACTGGATCCGCTCACGGACGCGTCCACTTTCATAAACTGCCGCTTATTTATGGCGAATAAATTTCCAACCTGTCGTCGTGCTGTTAACGCGAAAAATAAAATATACATATACGTATACGATCCTCCATCGCTCGGGTGTTCCGCGTATGTTAAAATTCCCCGGCAACTCGGATCACCCGGTATATCCCAGTCGAATCCCGCTGATCCGGGTTTATTAGCTTCCTCGAGAGATTTAATTTTCCCGAACGTCCCGAATCGGACATTCCTTCCTGCCATTTTAAAAACGCGTTAGACGTCGCGTCGGGACATCAGGCACGGTTCCTTCGCGATAAAATCGCGAGTGAATCGGGGTAGATTACACCTCGAGTTTCCCTTCCTTTTTCCGAGTCCAGTGTTACGGATTCAACGTCCGGTAGTCGTGCACGCGGCGATAAGAAGGTGCCAGGGACGAGCAAAGAAGTAGCAGCGAGTACGCAGGCACGACGACGCATGTCACGCAGCCGAGATAACAGGACGAGGAACAGACCTGCTACGTATGTACACACTGCTGCTGCTTCTACGCATCCAGGGATTAGGCTTCCTTCAACAGATCCGCGAGCCTCGCCGATCTTCCCGATATCCCGGTCACGAAACTTCCTACGAGTGTCTTATGCCCCCGTTCGTTTCGCCTTCGACTCCCTGACACCGTGGACGCGGCGACGACGCCACAAATTGCTCGCGCGGTTTTAATATAGGCGAGATTGCGAGGCAAAAGGCGCCTGGCGTCGTAACGTTGCCTGGAATTACCATAATTCCCAGTGTACTCTCGTGGTTCCCGCGTCGTCGCCTGGCGTACGCGCGATATTATCGAGGCGCGAGGGACGCGATTATCCGGCCTTTCCATTCGTCACTTCTCAGCCCCGGATCAGTGGTCCCGTAACAGTAAATAACGCGCGGCAGACGTTGGAAATTAAGAGGCGAGATAGCCCATGGTTTCCCTCGGAAACGCTATCTAGATAGCGGCAGCAGCCGGAATCGAAGTCGGAGAGCCGAGTAATTTTGCTAATGTCTCGGTCACGACTCGCTTCTGAATCCTTAAAACGGGTTTCCAATCTGATCCTCGGAATCCTGCTACGCTACGTCCCAGATTCTCGTCGCTAAGCCGAACGAAACGGCCGCCTATTACATTAACAACGTCTTACTCGGTGTCGCGATGAAAAATCAGATACCATCTCTAGTCCATTGCGCGGCTAGGGGAATTTTGTTTTACTCCAGGGGGACACGACACACGAGGCCTACGTCTCCCTCGAAAAAGGAGAGAAAGAGATTCTGTTCCGTTGCTGTTCCTCGTCGTCGTCGTATCGTGAACTCTGAACTCCACTGTCGACTCCGCGAGTCCTCTAACCGTACGGTGAAAGTTCGTGGCCGGTATCGTTGGATCTGTGAACACCGGTAATACCTCGCCCATAAATCCTGCTCCAGCTGATGACTTACTGCCTTTATCTGGCGACCATCCACCCACACTCGGCAGCCGACTTTTAAACAATATCTCACTTCCCGTGCACCTTGTTCCGCGTAAATGTCCGCTTGTACGTACACGCACCGCCGGAATTTAGGGGTATGTAAAGCGGGGCCTGCTGCCCGGCCTCTTAAAAATGTCTTACTCCCTGTTTCGGCGTGCAACCAGCTCGCGATGGATTCTGTTCTACGCTCCGAACACTCGTACGTCTTACCGGATCCTTTCCTCTTTCCATCCCTTTCTCTCTATCTCTTTCTCTCTTTCTCCGATTTACAATTTTCCATATTTAGAATGATTTCTCCGTGACTCTAGGAAAATATCGCCTCTCGCGGTAATCATAGAAGGCGACACTGCAACGTGAACTTTCCTGCTCCCCTGTCTACCGTCTAAAGTATTCGTACCTTTAGCCGATCTTACGAGGATCTAACGAGAAATCGATGATTGTGTTCGTTGGTGGAAAAGGTTACTTGAAAGTGATCAATGATGCCGCACGCGTCACTACATGCGTCTTCCGATGCTCGAATCTAGCAATTTACCCTTCGTTTCTATCCGAAACGCAATTTTCGCCACTCTCCTCGTGGCTGGAACCGGAACTGTTCGATATTAGCGTAGGCCCGTTTTATCGGCTGAGAATTGCACGGTTAAACGGCGGTATAGAGAGATCGAATAAGTGGCAAGGTCCGCGTGTTCATTTATCTTTAATCGCGCGGTTCATCTCGTCCTGACACGACGCGGAGATGTATGCAGCGTTATCGCGCGACTCCTTTCTTGCGCTGGCCGACTTCTTGCCTCTCCTAAAGCTCTTCTCGCGTTTTCTCGTGTTATTGCTCCCGCCGCGCCACCTACGTCGCTCGAACACATCTAACAGGCTCGTTTTATTCGCGTTCCGAGCGCCGGCAAAAATCAATAGAAACTTCCATCCGACTGGTAACATACTAATCGTCGAAGATTAAGAGAAAATCGTTGCAGACGCGATACGGGATCTAGAAATGTAATGGAGCGAAGGATTCCACGAAGGATCGGGAACTCGCGATAACCGGGCCCCGACTTTATCCGTCTAAGTACCACCCTTCTCGCAGATAATCGCGAGTTTCTCTAATCAGTCGACGGGAAAAAGGCAGCTCTATCTGCCGGCTTTTCAGCATCCGCGTCAGACACACCCGAATACCTGTCGAAGACAATAGGAGAAAAGTCCGCGACGCTATCGGGGCCTCACGGACGCCCACGGACTGTTGGCGGGTCGTCGATCTGGCACATCTTTAGCACGTAGCGGCGAGAAACGTTATCGTCTTATTTATAACAGCATTGCAGCTTTCACGTAACGCGTACACCGTCTTCCTTTTCTTCTTTCACCGTCTTAATCTCGTCTATTACGGTACACGCTGGCCTTAAACAAGTCCCTTTATTATCGGTCGCGTTTAACAGACTACCCCCAACTTCGCGCTCCGTTACACGCCGGATTCCAATAACAACCCGTGTAACTCCACCTGCCCGAAAAATCCTATCTTACGCTTTCCCCGTATTCTACCGGATCTTCGTGTACGCCGGATCCAGGCCCAACCCCGACTTTATCTAACTCGTTCGTTACGCGGAGGCTTCTCGGTGTACCGGCTGTTTCGAGAAGATCGGTGAAACTGCTCGAATATGAGTACCCCGGAGTAAGATAAGAGGCGCTCGAGAGATACGTTTATTACGTTTGTACCATTTCTGCATCAAATTTTAATCCTCCATAGGGCTGCGCCAGTTGGAAGATAGGTACGTAAGCAACTGTACATACAGCGTACTTGGCCGTTACGATATCATCGAAGCGGTACCGAGCAGACTATTTATAGAAATTGTGGCATCGTAATTGTCGGATCGACTTGAGAAATTGTAATTAATTTTAATTTTCCTTTTCTAGGCAAACAAAATTCGACGATTAACGATTCCGCTGGTGTATACTTCCGATCTCGTTGAAATTTCTTCAACTCACGACGAATGGGTTTCGCGATTATTTTATTGCTTCCTCGAGCTTCCTCTTCGTTTCGATAAAGAGGAAGGGAAATCTCGTGGTGTCGTACACGCGATATCCGTTATTACGTCCGATCGGATCCAGCAGCGAGGGATTTCGAGAAACAGCCACGGCAATGATACGGAATATCATTTTTCGCGGGGCTTCGCTTAATGGAACCTCGGTATGTATCTCAAGGTGGTGATTTCGAGGGGGTCGTAAGCCTGCCGGTAATTTTCCGCGCATTATACCTCTCGTTACACCCACGCGAGCAGATCAACGGTTCAGCTGGCGCGTCTTTAGTTCACAACGTGACTGAGCATTATCGCTTCTATATTACGTTCCTGGGTTCTTTTCTGCTCGACTTGCACCCCTTTTATACTGTCCAGGGTTCCTCGCTGCGCGTCAAATTGTATGTAAATGATCATGTGGCCTTCGATCGGGTTCGACTTTGCTCGTTAGTTTCGCCAGCTGTGAACAGCGACCTGTCGCCCCGAGCACCTGGAGGAAATGAAACGGATTTGATATTTGATATCGGGTTACGGTATCCTCGAAATCACCTGGTCCCTCAAGGTCACGCCCACTGAGCGAACTGGAGCACAAAATTCCACCCACTTTTCAAATTTTCGTCTCTGACGTGTATCATTCATAGATCGTTAACATCGATTTCCTCCATTCGCTCAAGGTCACTCCCACTGAGCGAACTGGGGTATAAAATTCCACCCACTTTTAAAATTTCCGTCCATGACGTGTATCATTGATAGATCGTTAATATCGATTTCCTCCATTCGCTCAAGGTCACTCCCACTGAGCGAACTGGGGTATAAAATTCCACCCACTTTTCAAATTTCCGTCCATGACGTGTATCATTGATAGATCTTTAATATCGATTTCCTTCGTTCCCTTTCCACTTAGACAAGTAATCTCCCTTTATACCCGTAGCGAAATTATCCTTTATATATTTATATCGCGAGTATCCCGTGCTGCGAGATCCAATATTTCTTCCCGGATAGCTGGAACACGCGAAGAAAGAGCAAACGGAAACACGTGACGAGACATTTTATCGAGCGAGGTGACGTTGAATTTTTGAAAAACAATAATCTCGACGCGACAACCGTGCGGCAAGATTTATGCGTGTCCCCTAGCTGATGGAGCAATCATTTATTCTCCTTATTAATTGATTATTCAGTTCCGATCGCGTACAAGAGATGATATATGACTCGGTGCGGTACTCCGTTAAGAACAGGAATCTACTAGTCGCGCGTGCATAAATTACCAACGTTGATAACGAAACCCACGCATTTTCTCCAGATCTTGTTTTTCTTCGCCTGTTCAGTGTCATGTAGCCGACGCCGGTACCTGGAACGGCTAAATAAACCCGACGGAAAGCGTTTCTTCACACTTTCAACCAGGTAAAAAGAAGTTCCCTCCCCGCCCGTCAGACGATAAATCCGATAACGAAATGAATTATATTCATGAATAATTCCACGGAGTTCCGTGAATCCGCGGAGAGGATCGTTACTAATCGTTATCAACGTCCGCTGTACTCCGAGAAACGAGTATCGACGTCCGGCACCGAAAGTGGCTGGCCACCGATCGTTTAATTCGACGGCCTCGATAGCATGATGAATTTCAAGCGGAAGCTCTCCAGTGTATTTACGTTTCCATAAATCCAAACAGCCTTCCACGTAACTGTTATTCCAATTGCTAATAATTGAAACTCCGAGTAACCGTACTTTTAATCGATCACACGGTCGAGCGGGAAAAAGGAAATTATTCAAAAATTTCCTGGAAAGTGTCTATTACTGGAGGGTAGTCGAGTGGCAAAGTGATTTTCCAGCCTTTTCGAAATTCATCTCGAGCACCTGCATTCCACCCAGAAGCGACATCCGACCAAATGACCAACATGGCGTGACCCAAAGTCTCCAGAACTTTCCCCAGACAGGGATCCCCTCCGCCGCTGAAATTTGTATCCCGGCGGGGCGGAGAGGGAAAAAGAGATATGCTCGAAAATCCACGTGGCCAGGGGTATCCAGAAACAGGCAGGAAAGAATGCGGTTACGCGGCGTGCAGGTTGCACCGTTGCATCGGGCAACGTGAAGAATTAGACGAAGATTGAGGAACACGATGCATGGTCACGATTAGTCGAATAGGCGGGGACCCACTATAGATAAAGGTTTACGAGGGCAGGAACGTGTGGTGGGGTGTGCGCATCGGATAATAAGTACATTATGTGCATTACCAGCGATTTGCGCAGCCCTATTCGAAATTGATCCGCGAGCGCAATTAGGCGCACGAAAAGATTTTACGTCTAGAGGAACGTGCCGCGAGGCCCTCGAATATCGTGGTAGCAGGCGTTCGTTACGCTTTCCTACCTCGTTAATCTTTCCTAAAACGTATAATTGGAAACGTTAATTGGGTTACACGAGCGCGCACCACCGACCGACCGAGATAAGCCTCTTTGTTTCGTGTATCAAAGTGACAATGACCCGTTAGCAGGGGAGAAAAATTTTAATTAGATACCTGGGACAACCGTGGTCGAAGAACAATGCCAACCTTTGAACCGAAATGCACGGGGCTATGGCGGGAGTTTTGAATCCGGTAGTAACAGCGTGTGTGCAACGGTGACGCTTTTGTCAATCTTCATTCGCAATGTAATTTTTGTGGCAGCTTGATAACGTATAATTTTCTCATTACCATAGTAATTTCATTCGAAATGAGTAAAGTTTCGTTGTTACGTTTGTTATTGTTGTTGTTGTTGTTTGTATGTATACTCGATTATCAAAACGATAGATCAAACGTAAATTGCTGTATTTGGTTCGTGTCGCGACAAGTTGCGTGTATGCAGTTACATCATCCATTGCCTCGAACGCTACTGTTTGTTTACTTTTTATCGAACATGTCGGAATATTCGGAAAGGCTAATCGAATTTAATCGACATGGTAAGAAGTCTTGTTCGAAAAGCGGTTATACACGCGAACGAGTTTTATGTTTCGTTAAGAAAGAAAATAAAAAAGAAGCGTTAATTGATTACGCAGATTTGAAAAGGGCGCTATTTTCGATGGAAAGAAAAAATGGCGGCAAGAGGTTATAAGCGTAAAGTAAAAGAATATTTGTCCACTTACTTGCGAACCACCCGTTACATCCAAGAACGTTGATGTTCATAGCGTACCGAATGTACGTGAAAACGTGTAATTTTGCGAACACACCGCTTCTTCTCAAAGAAACTCGGTCTATACACCGTACGCGTTAACTCGAAGCGACACTTTTGCCGATTTCTCTCTACCGCGCGAGTCTCACGATTCAACCATACGAATATTCAAACGAGCGCATTCACCGCAACGTGTTTTCAGTCCCGGTCGACAGTCAGCTGGTGAAACGAACTGGTGGAATCGGTCAGGGTTCGTCGAGAACAGAGTGGTCACACTGTAGCTCGTGCCCCGGCAACATCGGCTTCGCCACTATTCCGTGGTTGCACATGTTCCTCGCTATTAAGCAGTCTTCACACTGACCACATCTCCGTGTACGTTAACCATCAGGAGTGTAGACGAAATAATGTATGTTCGATTCAACGCAGTAACCTATGACATACAGTTGACAACGTATGAGACACGAACAACGACACAATTAACGAGATATTAATCTTGATTGCTTGGCCTTAACCTCTAAAAGCCAATTTCGATTTTCGGCGAAATTGATCGTTAAGCGTGTTTGCATGGAGACTCGAAATTGACCATTGTTTTTGCCGAATCTGTCACGAGCCGATGTTTTCATCTTCGTTGAATGCCCGACCTTCGTTGAATCACCTTTCACGATGTAGCACAGTTGATTATCTACGTAGGTTTTGCGTACCTCGATACGAGCGTTCTGAACGATCAAAATACAAGATGAATTCGTGACACGCGGTAATCGTGACAGTTCGGTATGCGTGGACGCGAATTCTTGGCGCGCGACAAACAACGTAATGACCGTCGATGTTAACGGCGACGTGCTTCTACTACCAAGAAAACGAAACTAATCGTCGCCACGGTCGATAGAACGTCTGTCCTCTTCTATTTTTCACACCAAACTCACAGCAGACACGTTCCTTCACACGTTGCGCGTAAAACTGGCATTCCAGGTCAAGCGTGCCTGTCGAATTTTGATTCGTCAAATTGACGCAGGGGGGAGACAATGTCACTCTTTCAACAAGAACATTCAAACCTCTAAATCGCGCTACGTTCATAACCTTTTATTCGCGTTTCGTTACAAATTTCAATAAATTTACCAATGAATTTATTCTTTTATTTATTTATTCGAAATATTACGAATATTTCGATAAAACTTTAAATCGTACAGATTTCGAGTAATTTCCAAAGCAACAGCGTAATTCCGAAAGTACAATACACACACGTATCAATAAAATGCCAAAAATTACACTTTCGAGAGGGAGAATACAAAAGAAATATCGGTTAAATATCTCCATGCAGAAATACGCTTTATCGATACAACGAATCGAATAAAGAAACGTTCTAAAGTTACCTCTGACCGAGCATCAGGTCCTCGCCGACCAATCGAACTCGAAGGTTCTTCGCCACCTCCCGGCTCGATTCTTTAACTGATTTCGAGATCGATTTCGTTGATTCGAAAAAGCGACTTGTCGCTGGAACCGAACTCTGAATCGAACATGCAAAAACAGTCTCGTACCCCTTCGAAATAAACAAGATCTAGGATTTTCGACGCGAAATGAACACCGTTCGAAGTACAGCCCGAATTCACGCGTTAGCTAGTCCCGCAATTGTTATTCGATGTGTGGCCGGCCTAAGAAGAGTACTTAGTTCGCGTAGTTGAGTGCGGGCGTAATAAGACTGCCTGCTGACGGCGGTAGCGCGGTTCGTGCCCGCAAGCGGCAGCAGTCAGGGAAGCCCCTCTACCATGGCACTCTCCTGCAACTCCTCCAAGCAAGCCAGCCAGCCATCCGTGCCGACTTGCCTACCTACCAGGCCTCAGAGTGGGCCCCGGCACCGCAGTTCCATCCTGAATCGAAATGGTCGCTTTGCTTTCCGTGCTTTGCGCGAATCACGCAAGGCCCTTCGGGCACGCTTCGCTTCGGGGGACCGAAAGGGGTCCCCACGTGCTGGATTTTGCCCGCGGCTGCACAGTCGATAAAGAAGTTTAAAATGTCATATCTGTCTCCCGTAACGACGTGGCTAACAGTTAAGGTCCACAGGATAAGCACGGGATTGTAGCGTCGCACCGCAGCAACTTATTGAAAATCAGATGGACGATAATCCAAATGCTCGTTTTACGATAGGACGTCATATAACAATGTATATATATATGTATAAGTATACAACAGTCTGGTAAAGAAGATCACGACTAACTTAAGATAGTATAAGTCAATCCTTGTTCCTTCTTATCAAGAAAATGGCTGTCCGAGCTTTTTTAGGTTCTTTAGAAGCATCGGCTTTGTGATCAAAGCTTTCTCGATCGATTCTACCAGCACCTGTTCCTGATTGTATGGCGGAAACGGCATTCCCTCGAGATTATACACATACACGGTACCTTTTACATCCGCCACTACGAGTTGGTTTCCATTCGCAGTAAAATCAGCCATGACAAACCTGACGTTGTTAGGTGACATGGTTACCGACGCAGGTTTATAGGTCTTTCGTCTAATATCCCATAAGCAAATCTCGTTGCTAACGATGCTTGCGATGATCGTGGAGTGAACAGGAGACCAGCATGCGTATCGAACGCATGCCATCGTCGTAGACAAGGTAATTAATGGTTCTGTCAATCCTTCAGCCCAGATTCGAATGCACCAATCGGCGCCACAGGTCAGAAAGATTTTTGGACAGAACGGAGAAAACATCATCGAGTACATTGGCCCATCGTGCGCTAGAAAACTGTCTATATGCTGATATAGATAATTCGTGGAACATTTATAGATACAACCTTCATCCGAGCCGACATAGTAGATAGTACTCAAAGTAGGGTGCTTTCGGAGCACCAATGCCCCAGGACTTCGATTGATAGATATATCGTAAAGATTGCACTGGGCAGTTCTACTGACACCCGGCAGTGTACCCTCTATCCTAAAAATTCGCATGATCGTCGACGAAGTGAAATCTTCGACGTATCGATAACAGAATACGCAACCATCCTGAGTACAGGTGTAAATTTGTTCTTGGTACTCGTATTGCTCGTCTCCTAGCCACCATTGAACTTGCCAGTGTGGAGAACTCGAAGATGATGTGGTTTTTTGACTACGGCGTACGATATTGATATCTTGACTACTCACATCGATTACCTTGATTTCACCGCTGTAGAAACCAATAGCGAGTAGATTCGGTCGATCACGACTCCAATCGAGATCTGCTACCGGACTGTCGAAAGTATACCAACGAGCCGGTACCCCCGGATTCTTCGCAGACCACAGTAACACCAGACCATTTTTAGTTTCTGAATTAACTCGCGCCCCATATCCTACCGCTAAAATATTTCTATTAACGTAATTCCAACAGAAGGAGGCCACTGGTCTTCCTGAACTCTCTTCAGAGCTATGAATCCAAAGTAGGTCTAAACTGTAAGTGAACTCTAAATCGAGGCTGCATGGATCTTGCTTGATAAGGCCAGTAAAACGTTTCTGAGCGTGAATGAAAATATTGTTCGATATTATACGCTCCACTACTCGTACGGCATTCTGAAAATTAACCAGTTGGAATATATATATCTGTTCCTGTTCGAGAGTCTTTTCCTCGTATATTTCGGATTCTGATAGTTTGTATTTCAGTGTCTACAACAACAAAATTGAACTTAACTATATCGTAAGTTTATAAAAATTACGTATAAAGGTAAAATATTTATAAAACTGGAAACCGTGCAAACCTTTGCTTTTAACATTTGTTCTATAGATTCTTTTGTATGTACCACAAACAGTCCGTTTCTTTCGAGTATCCGTTCAGGTGCAGCATAAATATCATGAATTACCCAATTATTTACGAACATGCCTTGATTTCTACGTTTTCTTCTGCCAAGGTACGTTCCTCGAGACCTCGTGAGTACTCTTATGGTCTGAGTTTCGACGTTTATCAATTTTCTATTCGAACCAGGCCCGATTGTTTTATATTCATAGTTCTCGTTCTCTTCTTTGACCATTATACCCTCCGGAGTACGTAAATCAGCCGTTCGTGGTTGCATCTCAAAAATGAAGAACGTCTCTGTTTCCCTCAAAGTAAGTGTCACAGTTTCAGGTCGAGTAGGAAAAATATTTGGATCGATACTAAATGAATGAAGGAAATTTTGAAAATAATATTTTTTCCTATTAATATAAGTAGAATTATAATAAAATGCTAGTATTAACTCCTTGCGGACACGATATACTCCTATCGTTTATTTACGCCAATAAAAGACGTAAATAATATATATATATCTAGGAATATTTTTATTAACATACTTGAATCATAGCTACGTCCTCAAAGGGTTAATATAATATCAATCGTCTAAACAAAACCTTAAATTTCTTAAAATATCCAATTTTAAAACTCGTTCTCAGAATTACCTAGGCAAATAAAATTGAGAAGGAGCTTTATCTTCATCTTCATCTTCAAGCACGAACTCGTCTGTCTGAGTGGATAATAAGCTTTCGAATAGCACATCATCCGCTACTATCGAGCCGGAAGGAAGAGAAGATGTTCTAACAATTGTAGACGAGCTTCTTTTTACACCGCTTGAACCGGAAATGATAGACAATTGGCCGATGCTGCCAGTTTGAGATAATCCGATTGTTTCGAATGCAGTTATCTGCTTCTCATCAACTGAACTATAGGTTGGATGGGTCAGTAATTTTGGAGTGACGTCAACATCATTATCTATCACTCGAAGCGCTTGACGTTGCTGCAAAATAATAGAGGTTAGGTTCTTGCCCGCAATCTTGCGCGTCTTTCCTGTTAGACTAATCTTGAATCTCGACGAGGCTGGACTTTCGAATTTACTGCTTTGAGCCCTTAAAGGATTCTGTGAAGATTCTGTTTCGTCCGTTTTCATACTAGTAAATAAATTTTTTCGTGTCATATACTTCTTATCTTGTATAAGTAGTAAACTGTTTTGTTTTGTTGATACCTGTGTAGTCGAATATCCCCGAGTAAATAAAATATTTATAGAGTATCTGCGAAGGCTAATCTACGTGTCTTCCTGTATCATCGTGTTATGATATTGTTCCATTACTTTGTACATTCTCTATCTTGAGTATCTTTACTTTATTATTAAATGACTTCGTTATGTCTAAAAGGAAAACGTATTAAACAGTACAGTTGACTTTAACTCCATGGTAATACGGAAATCAATGTTAGATACAGTTTTATCAATATTTTGGAATGTTTATAAAAATTATTGTGTTAAATTATCTTATACATTAATAAAAGATATATATGTAGTTTTATATATTACTTTTTTGTTTTATATATAAACTATAAAAATAACTATTAACGTAAAATTAAATAATAGGTAATTAAATATTTATTTATTAATCTATCAGCATTTCACCTGTTTTATTACGAAAGGTTCTAAAAATAGTATACATTTTCATATTTAAATTTAATATAATTATAATCAAATAATTAATATAAAATAAAGCTGAAAGACATTTCAATGGTATATATTCGTTAATTGGTATCAGTTGCGTACTCTGTTAGTGCACCGAAGAAACTAATCGAACTGCATCGTACGCACAGTCGATAAAAAATAATCATGCGATTGGAGTACAGCGTTAATCAAGTGGTGGCTTTAAATAGCCATATTAAAATTGACACGATAATCGTAAAAGTAATCAAAGATACGCCTATGAAAAATAAAACGCGAATCGTTTGTACCAATAATTGTTAACGATAACACTCTTGTAGATAAACGCGGAGGCACTATCGACAAATTTTTTACGTATTATTTCGAACATCCGTTTCGTGAAAAATCATGAAAATCATCTGATGGCACTTGCGCAATTGCTACTACGGTGTACGTGATACATCAGATCATTTTGGAAGCAGTTTTAAGTTCGCGGAAGAATATATCGCTGAGAGAGCTCCGCAGTCAAAAGACTAAAGTAAGTGACATGAATTATGTCAGCAATGGCAGATGCAACTCCATTAGTATTTTGACGAAGCCTGTCGTTCTTACTCGCCAAACATTACCTAATGAAGTTTAATCGCCACAGAATTTTCGGTCAATATTTTCATCAAATATAA
The DNA here is from genome assembly GCF_001483705.2 of Eufriesea mexicana. Lineage (NCBI taxonomy): Eukaryota > Metazoa > Arthropoda > Insecta > Hymenoptera > Apidae > Eufriesea > Eufriesea mexicana. The sequence goes on along the minus strand of NW_016907907.1, from coordinate 198,006 downwards.
TCCCGTATGTAACAATTTGTTATTTTCCGTGCAAAATATATTAATACTTTACGTATTTTGTTAACATTTGCGTTTCTGTCACGGACATATGACTTCCGACGTATGTTCATGAATATATATAATACGTCAGAGAATGCTAATAGATTCAGAAAATACGATGTTAAAATGACTGTGAATGGAAATTGTATATTTAAATAGATCATATTCCTTTAATGATTTAACCTTTAATACTTTATGATATTTATATAAAATGCTAGTGTTTTTTTTTTTTATATTATGCTTACAGGGATTGTCATACTGTTTTCCTAAAATTGTTTTTCTTTTCGTGCGATAGTGTCGTCAGTGTCAAGTGATAAAAAACATACCGTCTTAAATTTCCATTTGCCTGCTTAACGTTGCCGTACGGTAATATAAAACAAAACTAATTTTTATTCTTAGTTGCTAAATTATGTGTACAGGAGTGATTTTTACTTCTTAAGTAAACAAATTCGTGAATTTTTGTAATCACTATTTCATAGAGTCTTGTTAATGTCAATTGTATTTCCTATAAAGGTTCATCAATATGCGGACTACAAGGGAACAAGCAGGACCATCCAAACCATGGGATTCTGCTGCAGAAGAAAAAGAAAAGGATAATCGAACATTTGAATGCAATATTTGTCTTGATACCGCAAAAAATGCAGTTATTAGTATGTGTGGTCATTTATTTTGGTAAGTTTGTTGTAAATAGATTATATATTTATAAATTGTTTCATATTTCAACATCTTTCTAATAAATAATAAATAGTGTAGCATATATTGATATATTTATGTGTTTAGTTGGCCTTGTTTGTATCAATGGTTAGAGACACGTCCAACAAGGCAAATGTGCCCAGTATGTAAAGCTGCAATTAGCAAAGATAAAGTCATTCCGTTATATGGACGTGGAGATACAAGGCATGAAGATCCAAGGTAGATTATATTTCTATTTTTACTATTATATACACATTATATTCAATAATGTATTAAAACCTATATTTTGCATTTTTTTAGGAACAATGTTCCACCACGTCCTGCTGGGCAAAGGACTGAACCTGATAATAATATGGGATTTTCTAGTTTAGGGTTTGGAGATGGTTCTTATATGTCATTTGGTATTGGCACGTTTCCATTTGCATTTTTCACATCCACTTTTAATTTGGGAGAAACACGACCAAGTGCAGGTAAAATATTCCCCAAATCAATAAATTTTGTGTATAAATACTAATGAATACTAATAAAAATGAATTCAAATATATATTTTTATATAGCTGTTAGAGGAACACCACAATATGCAGAAGAACAATTCCTTTCAAAAGTATTTTTATGGGTGGCTTTGATATTTATTTGTTGGCTGCTGATGGCATAACATTTTGTTCAATCATATTACTTGCTCTTTATCTTGTAATCCACTTGCTGAATTGATTCATTACATTTTTATTAATACATCGATTTTTCCCCCGTTTGTGTTACTTGCTACAGTAACTACACCTGCTTGAATAAACAAACGGATTTTGTTATTGCTGTAATAACATTTTTACATGTACATACACTTTATTTTTTATTTTTTGCGATTATAATAAGAAAAAAGAAAAACAATAAACTTTTTATCTACACATAATGTTACTGATATCATTGTTGATAATATGAAAAAAATATAAGTTATTTTCTTATAATTACACTTTTATGTAAACACGTATATTCAAGCAGATAATTTTTCTAGTTCTAGAGTTTTTGAAATTTATTCTTATGGTATTTATGTATATAAATATAAATATATCACTTTTAGTCACATAAGACATCTACTTTACACAAAGTATACATATTAAAAAAAATCCGATTAACGCAGTTTTATTATATCAATGTGGACCCATGCAGTTTCCAGTAATTATTGATATAAACAGTGTATATAACCTAGTTATTAGCACATATTGGTAACAAATACAAATGAAACGAAGTAAAAACAAATATATAACTATATGATATATAATATTGTAATATATTATTATTATTATTATTATTATTATTATTATTATTATTATTATTAATGAAAGTATAAGGTGGTAAACCTAGCTTATTTATTTTTCTGCTTTTATTTGTATTACGTTTATGGAAATAGAAGAAGAATGGGAATTATAAATTCGAGAACTGATGGTCACATAATAAAAGAAAATAAAGTTCGTTTTCTATCTTGACACAATGATTGATAAATATGGTGAATGGAAATTAACATTCCATACACAGTACTATTGACATCAGAAACTTAATTTTTACAAATTAAGTGTTTGTAATTAAATGTATTCCTTATTAGTTATAAAATATCAACATTATTCACTAAATGTAATGTGTAATTTGTTTAAGAATCAAATATTGTAAATTCTCTTAAAAGTTTATTCAATATATTAGAATAAATTAGAGACAAAAAAATACAAGTAATTCTTCTTTTAATAAAATCCCTTACTGTTCAGTTGCCAACTTCCCAAAAATTCAACGAATTTTTAAAAAAAATTGGGGTAATAATAGTAATAAGATTGGATTGAAATTGTTTATTAGATATTATAAGTATACACATTTAGTAACACAAACAATTTAATTGCAATGCCCTGTAATAATATTTTAAACATAAATATGTACATCACACAAGCTTAAACCGTAAATTATTCTACTTAGGTTATTTAATCTATAGTGCAGAACTTTGTTGTTATCTGATGTCTGATTCTGTCTTGATAACGTTTTTTAATGATTTCAAGTCTTTTTTTCTGTTTTTATATGTTAAATGTGCTTACCAAAATAAATCTTTGTTACCATAAAGACAGAACAATATTGTGCATAATATGAATAAAATGAACATGCACAGGATACTCTACTACAAAACTTTCAGTTGTATCAGGAGTTATTATGAATAAAATTATTTCAATCTCATCTGTAATAAAATAATTCAGATTACAATTTTTATTAAATTTCAGTTATTCTAGTTCTTTCTTAATGTACCAAAGTATTTTAATTAAATGTATTCTTATTAATTAAAATTTGGATAACATGTCATTTTATTTATTTCTACTTGCCTTAGCTCAACAACTAAAACTTTTGAGTAAAGAAAGCCATGCATTCCATAATGATCAGTTTTGTCACATTATGGATCTAGTAATTGTATCACAGATTGCAGCTCCACAGGGAGAAAATACATTGCTCCCTCATCTATGTGAAAATGAGGTACTCAAAGACAGCAACTCGTGCATCAAAAGGTCCCTATATTGTTTACTATTTTGTGCTTTAATTATGCTTCCACTATGAACTATCTAATAAAGTACAATATATATACATATCTTTATATATATATAATGCTATCTTTTAGTACCCTAGATATATCAACTTTGGACCTGAAGTACGTTTATTATTTTTACTGTAATTAATACTTATCAAAAAGCATTTAATTTTTTTGGAAGAGTAAAACCTAGTTCTATTTACAAATAAAAATAAAAACATACTACAATAAACAGAAAATTTATTGCACAACAGAGATATATCAAAGTAACTTATGCTATAATGGATGCTTTAAAATGATTTTCAAAATTTACAGATGTTCATTAATACTTCATTTATTTTTATATTTCATCTTTTTCTGTCTTTTTTGTAAATCCTTTAGATATTAACAGATTATTGCATTCTTCTCGTGTCAAACTTGACAAAGGTAATCTTTCCACTTCCTAAAAGAATGAAAACATCTAATTATCTTATGTAATGCACACGTATTAATCACATTGTACCTCTTTATTTTCATTGAACAAAAGAAGTTCTGGAACTGCATTTTGAATATGCACAAATTCAATATTATTACTAGAATAATTTTTAAGGATCTATGTAATTATTTGCTATAAAGATGGTTTTAATTAAAATAAGAAACTAAATAAAGATTTTTCTAGTATTACAAAATTATTATTCCAAACATTATAATTCAAACAAAATATTTATATAGATATAAGCCTATAGATATAAGCCTAGATATGATAAAAAAATAAAAGATTAAAACAATCAGGTATTCTGTAATCAAAAATCTTAAGATTAATTGATTAATTATCTGTTCTTGATCATAACTACAATATTATTAATGTACAAAAGTAAAAGAATAATATTTTAGCGAAGAAAATTACAATTACTCAATTTACGAATGAATATTATAGCTCAATAATTTTTAATTAAGGATACTAATTGGGTAAATCTTCAAAGATAAACTGTTTAACATCTGGGAGCCGGCTTAAGCGACAACCACGACAACTCTGAAATAAGTTTTTGGTATTTTAAACTACAATGATTAAACTTAGATTAATGACATATTAATGTAATAAAATTTGTGTAATTAAACGTCAATATATTTAATACCTCGACTCTTGCAAATGCATAATTGCTTGTTGAATCAATATGAGAAGTTGTAAAGGCGAATACAAGAAAAAAGATGACAGCTACCGTAGGAGCCATGTTTACTTCACTAAAACGGAAGTTGAACTGATATATAAAGTCTTTCTTCAATATTATGGACTTCTCGTAGAGAAAGAGATTCTTAATTTCGCTTACATATATCATTAGATAAACAATGTTCAGCCAATACGAAGAAAATATTTATAAAGATTTGTTCATTAAAACTTATTTATTGTTATAAATATTTTATCTGTATATTTGATATTTTTTGAATATGTCATATAGCATTTTAACAGTTTAAATATTTTATAATATAGAAATATATTATAATTGTTCTATTCTTTACTATAATTGCATAAAATACGTTGTATACAAATATCATATAAAATTAAATTTATTAAATTTATAGAAATACTATAGTAAATTGACTTAAATGTCATGCGCAGTAAACACGTCCCGCGTATGTGAAAATGGCGCTCTCTTGTGCAAGTGAGTTTTTTCTTCTTTATATAATTATTTTTAAATAAAAAATTAATAAATTTATATTAATTTTATTATGGTGGTGAAATATTACAATAATAGAAATAAATTAGTCGTAATAAAATTACGTTGTAATAAAATTAGTGTTTCATACCGGCAAGAATTGAACATAACCTACAATGCTATTCATTACCACTAATCTCATAGATAAATAAAGATTTATTTTTCAGTTTCTAATGAAGTTCCGGAACATCCAGTTGTGTCTCCAGTATCTGGTTCCATATTTGAAAAAAGATTAATCGAAAAATACCTTGCTGAAAATGGGGTAGATCCTATTACTGGAAAGGAATTAACTGCAGATCAGCTTATTGATATTAAAAGTATGTTATTTTCTTCCCTTTGCATATTTGTTGTTGAATAGCATATAGAAGTATTAGAAATATCTTTATTATGTTATAGCTACTGCAATAGTCAAACCTAAACCACCAAGCGCTACATCAATCCCAGCTATATTGAAGATTTTACAAGATGAATGGGATGCTGTTATGTTGCATTCATTTACACTTAGACAGCAGCTTCAAACTGCTAGACAAGAATTGTCTCATGCTTTATATCAACATGATGCTGCATGTCGTGTAATTGCTAGATTGACAAAAGAAGTAACAGCAGCCAGAGAAGCATTAGCTACTTTGAAACCTCAAGCTGGAATTGTTCAAGTTACCACTATTCCACAACCTGTATGAACAAGATTATATCAATTTTATGTAATTTTATATTCAGAATCTATATCAATGAATTATGTTATAGGCACTTGCAGTGGAAGCTGGTGGTACAGCTGCTCAGCCTATGGAACAAGCTGGTATTACTGAGGATGTGATACAGAAACTTCAGGAAAGAGCTACAGTACTCACACAAGAAAGAAAACGTCGCGGACGTTCAATACCTGAAAATTTGCTTGCACAAGATAGTATTCGAGCATTTCAAACACTTGCATCACATCCTGTAATGTTGTGCTTCTTATTTGTGTAACTGATTTTTCATACATCATTACTATTGTTATTTATTCACCTTCAAGGGTCTCCATTCAGCTAGTGTTCCTGGCATCCTCGCGCTTGATATTCACAGTGCAGATACCAGTAAGATTTTAACTGGTGGTGCTGATAAGAATGCAACAGTATTTAATAAAGATACAGAGCAAGTTGTTGCAATATTAAAAGGACACACTAAAAAGGTATAAATTGTTACTATTTCCCACTAACTGTTTATATTTCCTACAAATATTATTGAATGTCTAATATTTCTGTTTTAATGATATTTAGGTTACTAGAGTAATCTATCATCCAGAAGAGGATATAGTAATGACTGCATCACCTGATACTACAATACGTGTATGGAATGTAGGGACTAGTCAAACAACTTTGTTATTGAAAGCTCATGATGCCCCTGTGACTGGATTGTCTCTACATCCAACAGGCGATTATTTACTAAGTTCTTCTTTGGATCAACATTGGGCATTTTCTGATATACGTACTGGTAGATTATTGACTAAGGTATAATTACAAAAAAAAAGTAATTTTCATAGATATTTAAACTTTGACTCAATATGTTATGTTTATATTGATTTAGGTTCTTGGACAAGTTGGTCAACTTTTGACTACAGCTCAGTTTCATCCTGATGGATTAATTTTTGGCACTGGTACACAAGATTCGCAGGTAAAAATTTGGGATTTGAAGGAACAGTCGAATGTAGCCAATTTTCCAGGCCATTCAGGACCAATTACGGCGATTAGTTTCTCCGAAAATGGTTATTATTTAGCTACCGCTGCAGAAGATTCTTGTGTGAAACTTTGGGATTTACGTAAATTGAAGAATTTCAAAACTCTTCAATTAGAAGATTCATATGAAGTTAAAGATATTTGCTTTGACCAAAGTGGAACATATTTAGCTATAGCTGGAACAGACGTAAGGTAAGGATTATTTTACTTAATGTATTTAAGTTAAATTATACCAGAAATACTCATTTATTTATTAATATTTTTGTTTTTGCTTTCAGAGTGTACTTGTGTAAACAGTGGCAAGAACTAAAAGTGCTTAATGACCATACAGCAGCCGCGACTGGTGTTCGTTTCGGAAAACATGCGCAATATATAGCATCAACCAGTATGGACAGAACTCTAAAACTTTATGGATTATCTTAAGCATTTAGCAACAAAAGTACATTAATTTAAGAACAATTTAAATTAGTGTTTATGGCATAAATTTATCACGGAAAGCAATGACAAATGATTTTAATAGAAGTATCATTTGATCTGAATTTAAGAATCAATTTTGAATTCTTTAAAAGAATTTTTATGAAAATATAAGAAACTTCATACTCGACGGATTTGAGTGCAACTACTGTAGATACATTTCGCAAATTATCAAATCGATGCACTCGCAACTGGTAATATTTTCATTAACTATTTTGATCGCAGAGTTAAATGGTGTTAATGTATTTAAATAATTGCTTGTTCAAATTTTTATACATTTATCCAGTTAATTCTTAAATTGAAAGTTGTATCTGAAAGATATTGAAAAATTAAATTTTATATTCATCTTTAAGAAACTCTAATCTTGATTTAGGTTTTAAAATTAGTATCAGTATACTAATAATAATCATAACAATATTAACACTAGTGATAATATTTTATATAATTCTTTAAATCTTGCTTGCAGTTTTGATAAAAATCAGTGAATAAATGCTATTAAATTGATTTTATTCATAAGGAAATAGAATTTAGTCGCATGTGATATGAATTATCGATGAACTTGTTTTTAATATCGTTTTAAATAAAGTACAAAATATCGAATAGTAGTACATCGTATTATAAAATCAACATTATTTTTGTGAAAAAATGTAAAACAAACTTTTTCGTCTGTCATATATCAATTACTCAGTATATCGTTTAAAGTGACGAAATACAACTTGTTCGAGTAAACGAAATAAAATGTTTTGTTCATAATTTCAAATTTAGTACATTTAATACACTTTTTAAAAGCCAATAGCTAAAATATTCTTAATGAGACTATGTAGTGAACTTAGAGCGAAGCGGTCAACACGTATACAGTTCGATAATTTACTTCGACGATCTAATGGCGCCACTAGTCACGTGCTTTTTAACCTAACCTAATATCCTTTGTCCTCAATATTCAGCCTCGAATCAAATTAATAACAATGGCCGTCGTAGTTGGCTGTCATTCGGAGGTATACCCGGATTATGTGATGGTGAGAAACGTGTGGCGAGTGGCATTCGCTGCCGATCGGTCAGAGTGATTATACCACGAATGAAATCAACGTGACGTGTACTGCTGTAAAGGATGATTTTCTAGTGGGTAGTTGAATCGTGGTGTCAACTAGAGTGACCACGGATGACCAGCTGACAATGTTTTGTCATTAGCATAATTTAGTGCTTAGCGAGCGTTCGCGGTAAATCAAGGATGTTTAAAGCTGAGGAGCCGTCTAGAGACAGCTTCCTTCAGCAAATGAAGGCCGCTAGGGAAGAAAGGGCTCATGAGAAAGACAGAGAAGCTGCTGTCATCTTAATTCAGGCTTATGTTAGGGGATGGTTGACCCGTAAAAGAATATTGTGAGTTTTCGATGCGTTTCTAAATATTTGTGTCTGCTTATGATAATTATATTACTTTTTCAATAAGTTTCTTGGAATATCATAAATAAGGTAGTTGTATTCTTCTGATTAGTTATCGATATTTATTTATTTACACTCAGTAATCTTCCATTGGTCATTCGACTGTCGAGTGTATTTTTTTCTTGCTGTAATGTGCGGAAAATTTATATTAATGTATTTATTAATTTTTTTAAGTTATTTGTGTTCTTTAAGAAGAAATTAGATATAAAATAGTAGAGCAAAGAATATAATTTTCAGAGAAGAATTTGACACAAATTTTCTCAATGATGGTGGTACAGAAACAAATATAAAGTTAAAACCTGCTTTGGATGTGTATAAAATTATTTTTAAATTTTTGTACATATATAAAAAAGAAAAAGTTCAAGAAAGAATAGAAAAGTTATGTAGGTATGTATATATAAGAAGTATTTTTTCAAAATGTAGACAGCTACATTTAAATGATATGTAATGAAAAAAAAGAAAAGTTACAAAATTATGAATAGTTGTAAGAAGAGTAATATTTCAGATATTTAGTACTGACTCTAGATTCAGAGTCTCCAGAAATTTCTTATGTGGGACTCGTATTAAACAAAGATCGCTACATATCATGGATATCACAGATGAAAACGATATTACTTTATTGCCTGACTGGTTTAGACAATCTTAAACCAGAAAGAGTATCTGACCATAAATCCATCCATTTGAGATTACATACATTAGTTAGTTTTACATCACCAGGAACATGGGCAATTCAGAAAGTGGAAGGAATGGAGAAACTCAAAGCTGGTATGAACCAGCTTTGTGCCAATATAATGGGCCACCTAGTCAACAATGGGTTTTATCCCATTATGCAAGTGATTATCCTATTAATAGTAGTTCTTGTATTATTCAATACAGTTTCTTTTGATGTAGTTAATTTTTTATTATATTTTATTTTAGGCTTTTCTAATAAAAGGATTACGTAGAGCGGAAATTTCTTTAAAACCAATTGCACTTTCAGCATCAGTTACATTGGCATTAAGACCATTAATCTCCTCCCAGATGTCAGATAAATTGGTTTCATTGTTTTTAATTAATATTTTTAGCGTACCTGCATTGATTTATCATCTGAATAATATATCATCAGTAGTATGTAATCAGCAATATATAACTTTAAATGTTATTTTATAGCATGCAATATTTTTCTTCATACATTTTTAGTGTATTTCATCATTTATTACAAACAATTTGTTTGCAAGAAGTTTGGAATTGCTGAACTCTGAGCAAAATTTGAGAATAGTTTTTAATGCTTTGGAAGGTAGCTATGCACTGTGTTTGTTAGCTAATTTAATACAATTGGCTAATATTGAAAGAGATGAAGTATTAAAAGAGTTATACTTTCCATCTTTTACGGTATAAATTTCTTATATAATATGTAATCTAAATTTAGGTCCTTAAATAGATTTTATTTCTAAAAAAAAATGTTATAGTTTGTTGTAACAAAAATGTTGGAAGCATGTCAGCAATATGTAGTTGCAAAACAAAGTAATTTAACACACTGGCATCCTATTCTTGGTTGGCTTGCACAGAAGGTTGATACATCCTTACAAGAACCTATCCCATATGTGAAATCACAGTTAGCCTGTTTGTGGACTGGAAGAATAGTTTCACAACTGATTGGTAATGAGAGGTGTTTTATTTTTATAAACATGTCCATGTTACAATTAATATTAGAAGCTATAATGTAATTTTTCTAGGGCAACCTTTAACAGAACTTATTGAAAAAGAGATACCTCCATCAGTAGACCAACAAAGTACATCTGTTGGTACTAACATATTTAGAAGGGCGTTTTTAGAAGCACGTACAAATAGGAACAATAATACGAAAAATTATAGAAAATTGGGAAGTCCAGAAACTACTAGGATAGCTTTAATATGTTCTCTGTATCAAATTGCTCTACATACACTTACACAGATGAAGATGGAGATATTAACTGGTAAGTATTGTTGAGTATATATATATATATAAGTAATCTTGATGATGCATTGATAATTATACATGTATGTATTATACAATAGGTCTATGTTATCAAGATAAAATTTTATATCATATGTATTTATTTTTGGGAACACTGGGTCCACATTGCGGTCTAAAAGCATTTTTGGACCACTTAGCTGCTAATACAAAATGTACAGCACCTGAATTTCAAATGTTGATATTATTTTCTGATTGTATGACACATTATGTTACGTAAGTATGTGTTGTAACATATGGAAGTAAATATGTAAAAAGTTGTTTAATATTAAAAATAACATTAACTATGTTTTCTTTAGAATTTTAGATGATATGGAAATGTATGAACAACAAGATCCTTTCAAACTTAGCGATTTTGTAACGATATCCTACTTTTTAAATCAATTTTTATATAAGGCAGTGCTTAATAATTTGTTTGGTGTGTATTATAATCTTGATATAATATAATTTTATAATATATCTGATATTATGTTGTCTCTCGATATATAATCACAAAAGATAAGTGGTTTAGCTATGTACTGAAGTTTTAGATGTTCCAGACGTGAAATCGGTTCCTAATAATCCTCTGTTCACCTCTCTTCACACTCTTTTAATGGCAATTTATCGACGAGATTGTAGACGGACTTTTTGTCCGGAAGGGCACTGGTTGGCAAAGTTAAGTATTTTGAACAAAATTAATTCCGTATAATATCATATGATTTCAAAATGTAAACGTTTTTTAAACAGGAAGTACGAGTGTCTGGTTTTTTGGCAGATTTGGAGAAAGGCAGGCGAGGTGCTGCTCTTCTTCTTTCTAAAATGCCTCATGTTATTCCTCACTCGGAACGTGTCGTACTGTTCCGTAAGCATGTTGCTAACGAAAAAGCAGTTCTAGGTTTAACCGAAAGTGCTTGCAACAGTACACCGACAACACTTATTGTTGTTCACAGGTAATAGGATATTTTTTGCGTTGGATATGTTGTACCATAATTAATGTAAACATTTTGTAGGACACGTATAGTGGAGGACGGATATCGCCAATTAGCAATGTTACCTTCTCAGGCACTTAAAGGCGTAATCAGAGTTCGTTTTGTAAATGAGCAAGGTCTAGCTGAAGCTGGTATTGATCAAGATGGAGTCTTCAAAGAATTTTTAGAGGAGACAATAAAAAAAGTTTTTGATCCATCTTTAAATTTATTTAAAGTCACTAGTGAAAATCGACTTTATCCATCTCCAACATCCTCCATGCAAGACAATCACTTGCAACTTTTTGAATTTGTTGGTCGCATGCTGGGTAAAGCCGTGTATGAAGTAAGCAAAAAGAAAGAGAAACATACACATAAGTATAACCTATGAGAATTTATTATATTCTGTAAATAATATCTTTTACAGGGCATTGTTGTAGACGTACCTTTTGCATCCTTCTTTGTTTCCCAATTTTCTGGGCAAACTGGAGGTGCATTATACAGTTGGTTGGATGAATTGGCTTCTTTAGATCGAGACTTATATCGGAGTCTTACTCTTGTAAAGCATTATAAAGGTGATGTTAGACAATTAGAATTAACATTCTCCCTTGATGAAGACGTTTTAGGCAAATTAGTTACGCATGAATTGATTCCTGGAGGACGAGCGGTACCCGTTACTAACGAAAATAAAATCAATTATATACACTTAATGGCACATTTCAGAATGCATATGCAAATAAAAGATCAAACAGCCGCTTTTATCAAAGGATTTCGTTCTATAATCAATCCCGAATGGTTGGCGCTGTTTTCAACTCCAGAAGTAAGATAACCGTTGTTGGAGGATTTTAGTATTCCTTAAACAAATATATCATTGAAATATTTTTGTTTTTAGTTACAGAGATTAATTTCGGGTGATAATGTTCCATTAGATTTACGAGATTTGCGAAGGCATACGCAATATTATGGTGGTTTTCATGATAGTCATCGTGTGGTGTGCTGGTTATGGGATATTTTAGAAAAAGATTTTTCTGAAGAAGAAAGAGGCTTATTTTTGAAGGTACATAGCGAAATATGGTAATTAAAAACAAGGTCGCTTTTGTTTTAATATTTCTGTTTACCTCATAGTTTGTTACAAGCTGCTCAAAGTCACCATTATTGGGTTTCGCACATTTAGAACCACCATTTTCAATTCGTTGCGTTGAAGTTGGAGACGATGAAGATACGGGAGATACAATTGGTATGAAACTGTAAACACCACATACTATTTTGTATACATTTTATTCATTGTATTAATTCTTTATAAAATAGGTAGTGTAATACGGGGATTTTTTACGATTCGTAAGAAAGATCCGCAGAATCGTTTACCTACGTCGTCTACGTGTTTTAATCTTCTTAAATTGCCAAATTATCAAAAAAAAAGTACCTTGCGGGAGAAGCTACGTTATGCTGTCACTAGTAATACGGGCTTCGAACTTTCGTAATTTACAACCGATTTAAGGTAACTTCGATGTATATCGTCGCTCGAAATACCTAACAAAAATTTCTATAAGTGATTGAGTGGTGCCTGACCGCCGCGATCAAAAAATTGTCTGGCGAGATGTTTCCAATAATTTACATCGCGAAATTTAAATCGAATAAAATCTGAACTCGCATATATGTTATTTGTAAAACGAAAGTTAAAAAAAAAAAACAAAAAACCAAACGAAATTAAATCGAAAATTCGCACAAATTTTATGCGACATTAGCGTTTGAGTTATTACTTTCGTTATTATTTTATCGTTATATTTTTACATGAAAAAAATCGTCAATATTCTTATGATTCAACTTTACTCGAGGCTGATTTCGAATTGTAATAACAAATGAGCTACTTTCACGCACTTCCGGAAAATTTCACGTGATTCATCTTGCATGCTTATACAAATTTCGTTACATATTTTATTTTACGTGTAGATCGTATTATGTATCGGATATACTTTGTAACTCTTATACGAGCTTTCAAATTTCATTCTATACAACCTCTCGCCAAATGGTAGATTATTTATGGTGTAAAGCACACTATACCTCATGAGCTTAATATTGCTAATACTGTGCGCTTGTTAGTTTATAGTACCGTGAATTAATGTTAGTCTATTAAATCGGTAAATCGGCACGACACGAATGTCATGTCCGAGCCCATCGGTGCCCGGTGAATAATCAAGGAAAAGGAAAAAAAGAAAAGAAAAAAAAAGAAATAAATAAATAAATAAATAAAAAAATTAAAAAAAAAGAGAAAACCGGAAAAGAAGAAAGAAGAAAGGATTCGTAAATTTCTAAAATTTTCAAGTTATTTGAAAGTCAAGGCTCTATTTTGAGGAGAGCTATTTTCGCAAAGGTTTTGTACAAATTTTTGACACGATATATAAAAAGATTCATATAATATGTTTGGAAATATATCTGTAAATATTGTCCACGGGCGCTCATGGGTTGAAAATCCATAATCGTTCGAGAGTTAAAGATCGGGGTTTGTTCGGATCGAACAAAATTGTGATGTTTATTCTCCTATTTGAGCGTTTCGAGCTGAATTTCCTGTTACTACAGTTTGTTCGTGGTCTTTGATGAGCCCAAACGAATGCGAGGAAGGAGAAAAAGAGGGAGCACCAGGACTGTGTTATCCGCGATATAGCGAGGAATACGATATTACAGCGAAATTTATTTTTCTCGTGATTCACGCGTAACTTCGGTAAATGACTCGCCATATTGTCGATGGAAATTCGGTCAGACCAAAGATAGAAGCCTATTTAGCGTGAGAAAATTATTCCAGATGTAATCTTTTCATATTTTCCTATACGATCGTATGTAAGTTTTTCAGGCCTGTATTCACTGATTGTACCTATATCGTAGAAGTATAGTAAAGAGCGGACATCTTTTTAGTGAGATAGGATGATGAGTTCACGGATGAGTTGGACTTAATTGTGTACTAAACGATTTATTAACGCACGCGGTACGAATAATAGCGAAAAGAATTATTTTGTTTATGTATAAAAACGAGAACACGTGGAACACAGTAACTTTGGCCTTTGTTATTTTCCATCAAAAGCGATAACCAGTTTGTTACTTTCTTGTAACGTTAATTGTGAATACATGCCTTGCAAATACATGTACAATTGAACAAAGTGTCAGATAATACTTTCCTTTATGGATATACTTATCGTTGGAGCGATACATGTATATGATAAATGTGGATATTGATACAAACATGGATATACGGAGTAAAATGTGAAATAAAATTGTTACGGTTGTAAGATGAGACCGATGACTTCTTTTTCGATACCTGTTCACGTTAACAGATCACTTTTCTATTTTAAACGTTACCCGAACAGAATTAACACAAAACACAATACAATCGAGTTTTTCTTACAATCGTATCAATAGCAGAAAGCGCGCTTTGTATATGGCTTGCTCGAGTTACTCGTACTTGTGTAACATTTTTTATAAAAGTGTGTACATGTTGCGACGCAGTTGAGAGAAGAACGATGGATTTGTTAATTTAATACATTCGGAAATGATTCACGAAAATCATGTAAATATACACACTCGATTATACGACGTTATTCGATTTTATTACCCCCGTAACACGTGTATCCAATATCCCAACGGGAGACGAAATTTCGAAAGAAACTATATTCGAAGTTACGAAATACGTTTGGAAGCGATCTAGTAATTTTTAATCAGTCTCTAGGGCTATCTCGAGGAAGACGTAAGAATTTCAAATAACAATTGGACGGGTATGCGATAGACGTTGCTGTATTTCGCGTTTGCCTAAGGAAACATAAATGTGGGAGGAATTAATTAATCAAAGAATATAGAGGATTAATTGATTAAACAAAGAGTATAAAATTGTAACCCGGTACGATTTTATAGTCGTATTTGCAAAGAGGAACCAAGATCGCTGGGACGGTTGCGCGTTGAGTCAATACGCAGATCACGTGATCTCCTTTGTGAGCAGCTGGCGCTGTCGACGGCGTAGCTTACCTTCCCCTTCGACTAGTGGCCAGCAAGCTTTGGCTGCGAGAAGACGTGCGTTTAGTTCGTACCGCGACGATCCCTCTATCGCGGCTACGCGAGAGACTCCTTTTTCTCTTTCTCTCCCTCTCTCGCTTGTGTGTGCGCGCGCGCGTGTTTCGTGTTTGTGTGTGCGTGCTTGATCTGTACGAGAAGTGGCAGTGTTTCTGGCTCGGCCGTAGGACCCGGACAGTGAGGAATCATTCGTTATTCGCAAACCGCCGAATAAATTTGGCCCCATAGCCGGAATCGCTGTGGCCATCGAGGACTCGACCGAGCCTTTCAGTGTTCCCTCATTCCTTTCTCTGTTTCGCGCTACCGTGTTTCTTACGGACAAGCACCGCCCCCTTTCCACCTCCGTCCCTCCGATCGTAACGTTATGAGGCCAGCTGAGCGTAACTACTGACGGAGAAGAGGGAGAACGGCTTGCGTGCGTGTGTCAAACATAACCTAACATCGTTACCGTGGCTGTAGCGAGAGGAAACCGAAAAAAACGTGGCACGTTCAGTTTCAACGCTCCCCCACCCCAGCGTTTGTGACATTCACGCATCCGTGAACAGCTCTTCTCGTCGCTCAGGAAGAGTATCGAACGTCAAAGGATTCACGAGAGAGAGTCACGAAAGTGTTTGTTCCTTTCTCGACACACTACCGAATAGAGAAACGTTCGACACGCAACGCCCCGTTTACCATCGACCGTGCTAAGGAAACATACACGAAGACATCGACACTGTCCTCTTTCCGAAGGTTACCCTTCGCATGTTATCGTTTTTGCCTTAGTCGCGATAAAAAGGACGCGACCATAGCCGCTGCGTCGAGCGTGGTGTCACGAGTCCCCTTCGTCCCTCGCGTCCCTCAAGCTTGAACCCTTCCCGCCGTACTTGGGAGCGCGCGACGTTCAAAATCGAGGTACGTCGTGGAAGAAGCGACACGGCGGCCGATCGTTTTCCACGCGACTCGTCGATTCTTATCGCGATCGACGTTCGAATCGTACGAGGGAAGGAAAACCGTGCGCACTTCGAAACAGCGCCATGGAACCCAGAGCCGTATCGAGACCTATTGACTTCTAAGTGAACAACAAGCTTGCTTCCGGTGCTACGGCGCGCGTCCATCGGTCGATCGTTCTCGTAACAGTGATTTCCCGAAAATCTAACCCAGTTCGATCGGAGAGGAACGGCCTTTCGATATATCGTGCTAGTACACAGCGTGGTGAAACGAAAAAGAAAACAACCTCGACGAGTTGTGTCAGTGTCACGTGCATGTCCCGCTGCTGGGACGACGGCGAGATCTAGAGAGAAAGAAGTGTCTCGCTGGAAAGGTGAAAGAGTGAGCGGGGGAAAAATAGAAACGGGTGGAAGAATCGACGAGCAGAGGCGTGTCCCGGGTTCCCTGAAGCAGCAGGGGCCTTGGCGGTGGCGGTGGCGGTGAATCGGGAAAGGGTTGAGGAGGGTGGCCCCTAGGGAGAGAGGAGAGTTTTGATGGCAGTAGTTGGGCCCAGCCGGCACTCGCGGGTGTCCATGAGCGTGTCTATGTCGCTAATGCAGGGGGGTGGGGCGGGGGCGACAGGCGGTGGCGGGACAACGGGGGCCCACCCGGGACAAGCAGTCCTCGCGGCCCCGGCCCAGGCACCCCCTACCTATTACCACCCTGCCGCTCCTGCGCCCCCGCCACCGCCGCCAACCCAGGATCTCGTTCAGCCCGACAGACCCATCGGATATGGTGCCTTCGGCGTCGTCTGGTGAGTTAATTATACCATTTTTTTCCCTCCTTTTCTTCTATCTCACTTTTCTTTTATTTACCAAGCATTTTTCGTGTCGAAAAATCGTCTTATACGAGAAACACGATAAGGTTTCAGGTGCAACGAGTAACGTATACTATACCTTGCTTCCTTACCAAAATTTTTACTTTAACCCCTCGCGCTGTAATTTGTAAAATTATTTAATTCCGATTAGTCACTCTATACCTATTTTATTCGTGATAAAATTAGAACAATTTTTACGTTAAGGTACACCAAATATAATTTTCGTTTAAGGCCAGAATAATTTATCTTACGGGGGTCGATCGAACGTATACGCCAATGTCATCTTCTCTTTTCTTACCACGTGCACTTCACGAACCCCTAACCTACTGCGAGACTACGATCGTCCACGTTTTTGAATAATATAAATACATTTCCTAGCATAATGTGTATATTGCAAATATAAAAGCATGATATACAAAGTAACAAATGCCGTAGTGGCTCACCGTTCGAGGCGCCACTATGGCGGCGTATGCTCCAAAAAGACAACATAGCGTAGCATAGCTTGGAGGTTAAAAAGGCAGGAAAAAAGATAAAAACAGAAAAGAAAATTAATTCGGACGGAAAATTTCACCGGCGAATTTTACCGCGTGCACCAATTCGCACATGTCGACGCGATATGTAATTAAGCTGGAAGTTTGGAGTGCGCGCGGGCGGGCACGGGGCACGCTTTCGAGCTCGACAAATTTTCTAAACATTTTAATCCCGGGAAACGAACGTTCGACTAATTAGCGCCACTTTCCATGTTCGCCGCGCGTCAAACGAGAGCTCTCCGGGATCGCTAGAGAGTAAACGCACTTTCCATCTTAGCGTGCGCATAAATCGTTGCCTCTTTCCGGCCCTGTATAATTTGCGAGTTCGATAAGCAGCGATATAAATCTTTTCCCTCCCCCCGTCCGAGCTTCTCAAATACTCCTCGCCGTGCATCCGTGATTCGCGCGGGGCCGTTTCTTCCGCGCGTGCCGCGAATAGAGCCACGCATTGTCGTCGGGCCCCTCCGTTCGATTTATCCGCCTTTAAACGACACGTGGCGCCCCATTAAATTTTATTTCTGACCGCGTCAAAGTTCTTCCATCGTCAGAAGACGTTATCGATAACACTGGCCTCTCGATAATTCCACGAGTCGCCACCATAAGGCCCCGATTTTAGAAAATTTTATTATTTACGGATGGAATTACGGAATTACGAAATTATGGTTTCGGTGTCGCGAATAGTACCACGCATTGTCGTCGGGCCCCTCCGTTCGCTTTATCCGCCTTTAAACGACACGTGGCGCCCCATTAAATTTTATTTCCGATCTCGTCAAAGCTCCTTCGTCGTCAGAAAATGTTATCAATAACACTAGCCTCTCGATAATTCCACGAGTCGCCACCATAGGGCCCGATTTCAGAAGATTTTATTATTTACGGATGGAACTGCGGAATTATGGAATTATGGTTTCGGTGTCGCGAATAGTACCACGCATTGTCGTCGGGCCCCTCCGTTCGATTTATCCGCCTTTAAACGACACGTGGCGCCCCATTAAATTTTATTTCCGATCTCGTCAAAGCTTCTTCGTCGTCAGAAGACGTTATCGATAATCCTGGCCTCCCTATAATTTCACGAGTCTCCGCCATAGGGCCCCGATTTCGGACAATTTTATTATTTACGGATGGAATTACGGAATTATGGTTTCGGTGCCGCGAATAGTACCACGCATTGTCGTCGGGCCCCTCCGTTTGATATATCCGCCTTAAACCCTTTTTTTATTTATTTATCTTTTTTTAATTAAATTCGAATATCTGCATTTGTCGCGATTAATTATACGATTCTTCGTGATTAAGCGTTTCCCGGAATAAGAGATAGGGTGACGTGCTATCTGGTAAAGCGTAGATGTTAATTCGTCTTACGATACGAGGCGCCACTGGGACTTATTTTCTTTTAATCAGCACGCGGTCAGCCGGCGTTTGGGTAACGCGTTTCGCCGCGGTTAATTCTACGGCAAATAATGGCAGCGCCGGAGAGTCTGTTTACGCGGCAGGAGTTTGCTTTCCACTGTCAAGGGTATCCGCCGGTAACACGGTGCCGCGAACGTTTTAATGGACACGCAATTATCGGGCCATTCCGATTTTTCTCCCGACCAGGAAGTCTCCGGCGGAGACCGCTCGTCCCAAATACGCGTTAAAATTACGCGGCCGTGTCGTCGCGGGTTAAACGGGGGCTGCTTGAGCCAGTTTAAATTCGCTTGCCTTTTGCTTCCACTCTGTTGGCACGTTGTTCGCCTTGGATCGTGAATGGGTTTTATTTCTAAATAAGCGAACTTGCAATCCCCGCGCGTGTTTCTGAGAAAAAGTTTTCTCGTCCCCGCGACAGTGTCTCGTCTGCGGTGAAAGAGACAGGGGGGTAGTTGGTATTTTTGTTTCACTTTTATTCGCGAAATAAAGGAAGAGAGAGAGAGGGAAAAATAGAAAATCGCATACGACAGGAACGTGATGATGGCCACGCGACGATGCGCGGAAAAACGTCGCGGCGTGCGCGCGTTCGTTGGTTGTTCATCTTGTTGGCTGATCGCGTTCTTCGTTTGTCGGGAAGAGAGGAAAAATGAGGAGAAAGGAGCGGGAAATACACGACGGTCGGTAACAACGCGTCGCGTGGCGCTTGATTTCTTTGTTTACCGATAAGAGGCGAGCAAACAGGAAGCACGCCGGCTATTCGAGGGTTCGCGTGCCTCGCGTGCAAATGTTGCACGGCCGCGGCGTAAATCTGCGATTTTCAATGGCGAGCGCAATAACGCGCGGCACCGGGAACCGGCTGGTGAAATAGAGAAACCGGGGAAAATTACGAGTTCACTGGAACGTGCAATAAATTACTGACGAACGTAAACAAAATAAAGTTAACTAGACTCGTAAGATAAAACGGGGATTACACGGGGGAAATATATCGCCGACAGTCGGACGTGTCATCGCGTCATTTACATACGGGGATTTAAAGTGACGCAGAGGTTGGCCAAAATCGTTCCCGGCCTTTCGCTACGCGTGTCGGGAATTATTCGAAAAATTCCCTAGACCCGGCCCGCGTTCGTTTAATAAAAAGCGCTCGGTCAGGAAATATTTTCCGTGCCGCCTTTGTCAGCCGGAAAAATGAACAAGAGGGATTAGATACAATGGGGTCTCCGTTCCTTTTCTCTCCCCCTGTTTCCTCTTTCGCGGGTTTACCTGGCCGGCGATGAAGCACGAGGGGTTCCTAGGGGGTTTCGGCCGAATGTAGAACATGAAAAGGTACCAAGTGTAATTTAAAAACGGGGTAATAATTTCGACGAGACCTGCTCCCGGTGTAATTACCGTTAGTCCCCTCGAACCGGATGCCCGATGGATTTTGTTGCTGTATTTGCTTTATTGTCAATTCGCGGATACCTGTTTCGCGTTATAAAGTCCCGACACTTTGTCTTTTACGGTTGTTATTTACGGGCTCGCGAATTGGTGTAGCGTGTTCTTAATATCCGTGTCAGTAGAATAACTGTTCCATCGAAATAACGAGTTCCGTTTAAGCCGAACGTCGTAAACGTTTCGTCGCAATGAATCTCGATGATAACCGCGACAAACACCGAGCTCCGTTTCGTAGGAGCAGCTTCAATTTTTCTTATCTGCCTGTATCGCGATCCTGTCGTCCTTCGCGTCGCGTCTTCGGAAGCGGCGGTATAGGTTATGTTCGCCGCCGGTGTTTATTTCGCGATCTGCAAGGGCAAACGCGTCGCTCGCGGTTCCAGCCGATTTTATATTTACCCGATTTTGATTTACCATCCAATTGTAGACTCGCGGCGCGAGAAAAATGCCGGATCCATTGATATCGATCAGTTTCGTTCGCAGACGGAGCGATTAATTGCTCGTTAAACGCAGCCGATGTCGCCTTTAAATTCGAATATCGTTTTGCATGCGATAAAACCGATCGCGAACGCACGAAATGTTTTCGAATTTAAATTCAACCGCTTTCTAATTTCAAATCGCGCGTCGGTTAAATCACGAGAGGAATCGGGAGCATCTATTCGTGTCAAACATTTATTCCATTTCGCGCTGCAAAGATACATCTAGCTGCGTGGTGGAGAAAGAAATTTATTCAACGACAATAATTGGTAATCCAAAGGGGTAGGTAGGAGCGAGTAGAAATCGTAACCTATGGGAATTTCGTGGGAAGAAAGCGCGGGAAATTTATACAACGCGTCAGCAGTTTTCAGAGGCACAGCGGAGGCGGCGGTGGTGGGGGACGGCGCGCCGGGTGGGGGTCACCATGACGACCGCGGCATTCCGAGATAAGGAGGAATCGTGACCAGATTGCGTATACGAGCTTGTACGTTTAAATGAAGAATGCGTACGAGCACCAGGATGGTGCACGTTGCATAATATATTCGTTTTTTAAACGACGAACACATGTCATGGCGTATCACCCATCGATATCGATCTGACAGCGAATATTTTAACGATTTAATTGCCATTTAAATGGCTAGGAAAGAGACCTTGGTACATACATACACGACGCGATTAATCGTCGATTGCTCGAATTACCGACTTCGCCGTGTACCCGTATCGTAATTCCCGATTATCTGCACGCGTGATCGCGGATTATTGTACCGATCTTTCTCCCGGGACGACGGGAAATAACGTTTCCGAGTGTCGATGCTACAAAATTAACGACGTTCCACGTTCGCGGAATGGAGCAGCGATGAAGGATTAACTCGGAAAAGCGTTGACGCGATTAAAATTCACGTTGCGGGAAAAACTTGCAGTTCCATGTATCGTTAATTCCCTTTAACACGCGAAACCATAACCTCTGTTCCAACGTACGTGTACACCGGCCGCGATTACTCCTCTCGTTCTCGTTTAACCCACTAACCCCGCGGAAAATAGTCGACTTTTTACCCTTTCGTTGCGTGCTTTTCCGCCTACGATCTCGGGAAACGCGGGAAGAAAGAGGAACAAAGAAACCGCGCGTTCCTCTTTCAATTTCAACTATCGACGTCCACAATCGCGCGAGTGTAATCGTCGACAATAGCCTGGGACCGGAAGCGGCAGGCATCGAGTAACCGCATTTAAATGACAAAGACGGTGTTTATTCGGAAAACGGGCTATTAATGTCGACACGGGTGGGACAGCGAGGAGAGACGAAGAGAGGGAAAGGGGGACGTGCACGGGGAAAAATGTGAAAGCCACATTTTCACCTATTGTCGCGCGACCGCCTTTTAGCCTCGCGTGTTCGGTCGCGAGGATAAGTGTTATTCGGATTTCATTCGCGTCCGTGTTTCCGTTGCAACATTCTGCACAACTCGGTGTTTTCATGGCCGCCACGCGGAGGATTATTATTTCTGCACGGCATGGAATGTTACGCGGTAGGTTCTCAAGTATGAAAGGTTCGATAGGAAGAGCATTGTCGCATTGTTGCACGGCTCTGTGCGGTTCAATGGCGCACGCTGTTCGCGTTCGAAGTTTCCCTATAGACGGTTCTTTCAAAATGGCGCCGGATCTCGCCGATTGTCCTCGCCATTGCGTTAATCCTTTGCTCTCTCTCTATCTCTCTCTTTGCGCCTCTTTCTCTCTCTTTCTTCGTTTCTCTTCTCTTTTTTCCTCCCTTTTCTTTCCTTTTTTCGCTTTTTTCCGTCGACAAAACCGACGAGTAACGCGACGCAACTCTTCTCCTTTGTGTTTGTCTCGACACAACGAAATAGGCGGGAATTAACACGTTGACTGCCATCAGTGGTCATCAGAGTCTGACGAAACTAATTTTTTAAATTTATATTCGTTTTATCGTGATCAATTTTTAATTTGGACGTTAATAATTTGCACCATTTTTCTTTCGTCATATCGTTTGACGATTCGTCATTATATCCCAAGAATAATGGAAATTAATCGTGATCCCTATGCAAAACGTGCGTGCTAGTCAAAGTGTTAAATCGCGAATGGTAAGAAACAGCTAGAAAGTTCTTTATCGTACACTCGGTATGGAGCATTATTCACGAACGTTGAAAGAACACAACCGAGTTTGCCCTACAAATTGTACGTAATTTCATATCCACGACGTATACGCATTTTTCCGGAGAGGCTGCGTGTCGCGTTAAAAATCCGCAAAGCCGCCTGCGAATTATCCGGATTCAGCGGCTGTCAATTTATTCGGCCGTGTAAGCAACAAAAACGTCGAAAATTAGAGCGGGACGTATTTTAAATAAGAATACAGCGGGGCGCGTTATTTTCCAGCAGGTTTTTCATGTGTCAAAGAACGGAACGTGTCGTTGCCCCGTATATTCGTCTCTCCGGATTGTTGCGTCGCTGGAAATCGGTTTAAGAGGATTACACCGCGGACCCAGGTATTCACGTTAATTTAACAACCGTCCAGGGGCGAGTCCGCGAATCGTGGGAACCGCTAATGATTTATTTTTCTTCCTTTTTTTTATTGTACCCTATTTACAAATTTATCACGCGTTGCCTCGCGCAACGCGAGTTCGTAGTCACGGGATAATTATACTGTAATTATACTATAAGGAGAAAGATGTTCACAGTCATCTCTCGATTAGGGAACTAACGTGGATAACTATGTACGTATAGTTATGGAAGGTCTCGCGAAGATATAACACCGTGGAGTTGTAACTGTGCTGAATATGCTCTTTATTCGTGTCCCCTGGTGCGGACATATATGTGGGGGGTCCTCCCCCACGTTCATGAAGTCGTTGCATGCCGGTTGGTCGCAGGTATCCTCGTGTGATGGTAGTGCTAGAAGGGAGGAGAGGAAGAGGAAGGGATGAGAGCGTTTCGTCCTGGGCCTGATAGTGGGACTCATCAGTAAAGGCTGTCTATAGCAGGCCCTGTCTTAGACCGAGATACTATTGGAAAGTTTGGAAATTTTATATTTGGATTGTTTATTAAATTTGCGAGGGTGCTCCTCCACTGTTGTTATATTATAGTTAGTTGTACCATAGATACCATCGATGTGTTGGCGGTGTTAGGTGGTCCGAAAGGAAGAGGATGGGATGAAGCGTTTCGTTTTGGACCTGATAGTGGACTCGTCAGTAAAGCTGATGTGAGAGTCCATCAGGCCCCTTAGATCCAATTCCAATTGATGGGGATACTTAGATGGCATAGGAACTTCTATTTAAGGGAGGTCGATGGTCCACCGAGAACTTGCGAGAAAGTCCTCGAACCTCCTTGAAGCTGGAATCCATCTAGCGGCGAGTATGAGAATCATAGTCGCTACATATATATCTGGGACTGCATGTTAAAGAAGGGGTATGTTTTGGGGAATTGAGGGATTGACAATGGATGGACTTTGGTTTGTTTCGGATGACTGATCTCAAGTTTGGGGTTTGGGCATTGTAGGACACCGAAAACAGGGTTTATTGTCTCCAGCGTATATAATATAAATATGTTCCTTCTTTTATAATAGAAATATCAGACGAACAATTTGAGACACCGAAAACGGACAGAAAAATATGAAGCGGAATAAAATAATAAAAATTTCGTAACTTCTATAATGTTCCATTTGCTTCTAGAATGATGCCACGCATAGGTTACCGATCGGTTTATAATTTATCTAAAATAGGATTCCGAGTTGGCATTGTCCGATTCGCGATTTCTTTCTGCGAAACAGCACCCCACAGTATATAATGACGTAGGATTGGACGTGACTAGAGAATGCCCGGAGTGTTTACATTGGGAGCGAAGGTGACCGCGCGCGTGAAGATGGAGCGAGTGCGTATGACAACCGAGTGCGATGGACGCTTAAAAAAGATAGTTTATGAGGGTGGCGTGATCGAAGTGCCTGGGCGATATCGGAGGTTGCGGGGAAAGAGGCATGATTGGGAAGGAGAGTCTGAGCGCGAGAAGGGGACAGAGTGAACGATATAAACAAGGGTGCAAGAGCCAGAGAAGATGAGATCAGAAAGTCAGTTATAGAATTATTAGCGAGTTTTAGTTGAAAATAAATCATCCTTATATTTACGTCACCGTTTATTCTGTTGCCTACCAAATATTCTTACAACGATGTAATAGGGAAAGGTTTGCAGAGATGATAAGAGTTGACTTAGGGCTGACTCCTGAGTCGTTATTCGACTATGGATGATAAGGTCGGCTTCGCATCGTCATCGACGCGAATCTAATTGACCCCCGTGGAGCCATTTAATCGAAGAAACGAATAAAATCCTGTCGTCTTACGAGTAAATTTCCTAATTGGTCCGGCTTAATCGTCGATCCACTCCAAGCTGTAGAACCGACTCACGGCTGTTCTTTGCAAAATAGTAATCGCAGCGAAACTTCGACTACTCTATCCCCGACGTGTCGTTGAACTTTGGGCCAAGTCCAAAAAGTTGGATTGCCAGCGAACGGTAAATTGAATTTGCGCCCTATTGGCAATCTTTCACGCTCGTAATCCTTCGTTAACGCGAACACGCTTCAACGTTTCCTGGATTCCTCGTAGATTTGCCTCTAGGAATTTAATTTCCTTATTAATTTTCTCCAAGATCGATGTACCCAACCCTCGAGCATTTAATTTTAGTTCTAAACCAGTTTTACGGTGCAGCTACCTATTAACTTCGTCCCGATCTCCAAATGGATATAAGACGTTCCGAGTCGAATTTGAATAATACCTTTTTCAGGCGCACTGTTCGCGGAAGATGCGAGAGGCATGCACGTTTTTCCGACAAAATCATCACCCTTCACTCGAATCATCTCTCCAGGTTGCATGGACCGAGGCATGGAACGTTGTTGCGCACACTGTTTTTCCTTCCAACGATCCTTTTGTGTCAGCTTTCAGCGAGAGGATCGTCTCGGATCTTTTATTTTCCTTTTATTCTTCTTCCGGTCCTTGTTCCGGTGTCGAATAAAACGGTAAATAATTTCGAGGCGTCTCTGACGCGATTTTTATCGGTTTTAACGTATTGCGTACCGCTTCCGAGTTTGCCCGTGCTTCGCGCGCCATCTGCGAAGGACCGCTCACGAGTTTGCTCGCGTTTCGCGCGCCATCTGTTATGAACCTTAGCTGTCAACGCGCTGTCTTGTCAAAACGCGTAGTCCGTGGCGTATGTCCTAGAGATTTCTATGCGGTACGCAATGCGTTAATGGCACGTTTCGTCGATACCCGAAGTCGCAGTGGCTTATTATTCCCGGAGGGAGATTACGATGGTTCGGGAGGAAAAGGAATGTTTCTTGATCTGCGAACGAGGAAGCGCATCGGGCTCTATCGCTGCCCTCAATTAACGCGTTATCCACCTCAATATCGAGAAAGTTCGTTGACCTGGGAATCGTGTGCACGTCGAGCGATATCTGCGAGTGCCTTCCATCGGTTATGCTCTTTTTGGTATTCGAAAACGGATTTGCATCGAAGCGTTCCTGCCGATACGGAAGTTTAGCTGCGAGCTTTTATATTCGTTTCTGAACCGTATCGAATTATAGTACTCTAGGCATGTTAAGTCGTACTCGGGTTCTCGTAGGTATGATAATCGATGGAATAGGAAAAATTCTGGTTCTCAGCCTGGACTCTCTCGACTGGATGCTCGTTTCAAGCCTGGTTCTCAGGACTGACTTCGATTCCCCGCTTACCGAGCCACGAATGTTCTATGAACACTCGCGTTTGCACGCGCGCACTCTCGCTTTCTCTGTTTCTCCGTTTCTTTCACTAGACGCAGCCATTCCTGGAACACGTTCAGGCACGTCCACCGAAAACCATGGGTGTGGGCGTGTATCCCTCGTTCACGCGATAATATCAAGCACCCGGTTCAAACGCGCTTCATTCACACCTCTAACTCGCTAGACCAAGCACCCTTTATCCCAGCGACTATCGCTCTAGCGCAAACAGTCGTCATTCACTCTGCTATGTATCTACCAGAGAACCTGTAATCCGTCAGAGTTTCAGGGAACACTGAACTCGGGTCTAGATTACAGTAAGGCTCCGTATTCGTGAGGTTTGGTTCCCAGGTGCTATTCTTGTTCGGACAGTTGGATAAAAATTTAGGGAAGTGTATGTACATGTCTGTATACACAGGTTGGGAATAATCACCTACTTTGGGTTATTCTGAGTCGCATAATAATGATATAGATGGTACGCATATGGGAAATAATATTGTAACGTGAATAGAAACTAGTGTATTCGAATTTTGATTAATTTCTTCGAAAAATACCCAATTTCGGGTCCCAACATCTTACCTATCGAGGATCGTTCTATCAATTACTCCGTGACTTCCTAACAATAATAAAGGGAGACCTATAATGGCGTCAGATTGCTTCTGATAGTTGGATAGGGGTGCACAGGTGTGCACGGGGGATCCAGTGGTATAGTTGGTAAGGGTCAGACGATTTGCCAGCTAAAAAATCTTGAATTCTCGCGAAACAGTCCTGAATAAAGAGAATGGGATCGTTTCCGAGTCGAAAAGGCTGCGATGAGGCCTAGGACAAGCCAGTCGGATCGCGTCGGAACCGGATAGGTCCCGGGTTGACGCAATAAAATCCCGGACATGAAAATCGGATCGCTTCTAAGTTGAAAAACCCTGGATCGCCACGATAAGGCCCCGGACAAGCGATTAGGATCGCTTCGAAACCGAAAAAGTCTGGGATCATCGCAATAAAGCTCTGTACAAAAGAATCGGATCGCTCCCAAGTAGAAAAGCCTTGGATCACCGCAATAAGGCCCCGGACAAGCGATTAAGATGGCTTCCGAGTAGAAAAGTCCCAGATTGCCGCGATATAGATCGAAATATACAGAATCGGATCGTTGTGGAACCGAAAACACCCTGGATCCTCGAAATAAAGCTCCGTACAAGAGAATCGGATCGCTTTCAAGTCGAAAAGTCCCGAACCGCCGCGATAAGGCCCCGGACAAGCGAATCGGATTGCTTCGAAGCCAAAAAATTCCGGATCGTCGCAATGAAGCTCCGTACAAGAGAATCGGATCGCTCCCAAGTAGAAAAGCCTTGGGTCACCGCGATAAGGCCCAGAACAAGCGATTAATATGGCTTCCGAGTCGAAAAGTCCCAGATTGGCGCGATATAGACCCGAATATAGAGAATCGGCTCGTTTCGGAGGCGAAAAAGCTCCAGATCCTCGCAACAAAGCTCCGTACAATAGAATCGGATCGCTCCCAAGTCGAAAGGTCCCGAATCACCGCGATAAGGCCCCGGACAAGCGAATCGGATGGCTCCCGAGCCGAAAAGTGCAGAGTCGGAACGCCTCGTCCCTGGATAAAGGGAATTATACTGCTTCGGAGCCGAAAGAGTGGCGGGTCGAAACGATACGGCCCTGGACAAAGAGCTCGCCGCTTCCCCGTTCGCTCGGGTGCCGCATTCACGCGGCACACGTGCACGCGTGGACGCGTGCGCGTGCATAAGGTGCCTCCCTTGGCGTGGGGAAAGGCATCTGCGCCGATGCCGCTCGCATAAAGGGAATAACTTATGTCGGAGGACTGCAGTCACGGGGGCCAACGCGCCACCCGCGCCCCCTCGCCGCATTGAATCGCTAATAGAAACGAGATCTTCGCGGGGTGGCGACGCCCGTTCAATTTTTCCGATGGACTCCCTGGGAGACCGACCCGGCCCAGGCCAGGCATACGAATAGGGAGCGTGCATTTCGCTCTTTCCAGTGGTCCTCGAGTTCTTGGAAATTTCGGGACGAGGGACGACGAGGGGAATGACGGACGATCGAAGGGTAGTTGCCGCGATCTTTCAGGGTTGAATGACAGGTCCTTGCTATAAATGACTTTCCCATCGCACGTATCTTGCGTCTCAGGTGTCATATGCTAGGAATTCTTTCTTTAACACTTTGACTTCCACGTTGGTCATATATGACCGGCCACGGTTTCTCCTGTGACGCCACGGTGGTCATATATAACCTGTCACGGTTTCTCCTTTGATGCCACGGTGTCATTGGTGACCGGAGCGTTCGTATGCTTTGAATAATAAAAATACTCCCGTAGTATCTTCATCGAAACACGTGATTTTGACGTGACAGTCAAAGAGTTAAGATATTCTTTGGTCCCCGAATTTATTTTCTTCCTCGACGCGGATATCGAGGAAACTAGTGCAATTAGGTGTCAAGTTACCGCGATTGGTTGAATGACCAGCGATTAACGCATAGACGACAGGTCTTAGAATTTAATGGTTTAATTTTTGATGGAAAGTTTAAACACGGTAATGGAGGACGTGGCAATGGGAGATTCGCGTGGAAAAGTCGACGAGCTTGAATAGAAGGTGACTGGAGGAATGATGGCAAGGGTGACGGGATATCGTGACGAACTTAAGAAAGGAGAGTTTGGAGTAGGCATCCTCGTTGATTCGTTGGGAACTGGAGCAGTTGGAATCGGTAGGAGCGTTAATTGACGGATGTACGAATGCTGCTAATTGCCCTGTGGGAGTCTAGAATTGAATGGCAGAATTTGACATTGACTAGCGGCTCGGGAAGAATGGACTTCAGGCCGGTCACGGAAAGTCATTGATTATTATACCGGGGTGGACCATTCGAGTGTGGTTGTATAACACCGATTGGCATATCTCTGTTTAAGAAACGAGCTGCTTGTTGTAATACTGATTTCCTTTCCAGGCAATGTTGCGTAACATCGGCCATTCAATCGGTACGTCACATCGGCTGTTGCGCAACGCTCGTTACAATTTCGAACGAAAACCAATGGAATTGTAAATTCCTAATCAAAATCATTGTCTCGCTTGCCGGAAGCATCGAACGTACCCAAATTTCCATCGAAATACCGAATTACCATTTTAGTTTACGCCCGTTTACAACTCAGCTCGCGTTTCCCGTCGAGACGTTTCTCGGAAGAATCCTCCACGGGGTTGGTTGGAGCGCAGAAGAGGATCGTTAAAGCTTCGCGAACTTTCGCGTGCCCTTTTCCTCGCGTTGCAAGTTATTCCGGCCGACCGGACGACGGGCTTAATCGTGGAAGGAAAAAATGGTACCTCGACCGTCCGAGTGTAACGTTTTAATTGCCACGTGCCCGTTCGAGTGGTCTTTTCTGGTGGCTCGTGGCGAAAAATTCCCTAGCCTTCCGGTAAACAAAGAAGGAAGAGGAAGATCGGAGCAGCGAGCCAAGGGAACGGGGTACACGGGAATAGGTGTTCTCGACGAGGAAAACTTGGCACGTGGATTCGCGCACAGGCGCGAGCTAACTCGTGCCAAAACCGGCCGTTTCGCAGCCGATGACGCACACATATTTCTTTGCACGTGCACCTCGACCCGCTGTTTCCGCGTATCGCAGCGAAACGTGCCACGTGTAAATCCGTCCGCGATTTATCCCGCGGAGCGTCGAACGGTCGAAATAAATGGCGACCTCGGGGCCGATTCGCGTCATTTAACCCTGTTACGGGGTCATAATGCAGAGAAATAGTAGCCAGTGAAAAGGGTGGAAAAGTTGTATAGATGTTTACCTGTATAGGGTTAACCCTTTTCGTTACAGAAAAATAGTAATTCTTCCTGAAGACTTTCTGTCATAGAGTCGACTATATCTTTAAAATGGTAAATGAGAAATCATATGCAAATTAACACTTAGCCGACCGATCGGGGAGATCTCCCTATTTTGACCTTAGCACCGCGTTTCTCGTTTTCGGTTATTACACTACCTCCATTTGGAGTTGTTCGCAATTACTGACGAACTGTTTCTACAAAGCGCACCATATAATAAAATTCACAAATTTTTAAGACCCCTTATTTGGATTCCCTGAGCGCGGTGGAAACCGTATAGTTCATTCTGGGGCGTGCGGTCGACTAAGTGTTAAGACATAGAATTATTTTTCTTCGACATTCCACACATCGTTAGGTAATTTTAAATTTGATATAGTAATTAACGTCGATCTTTAGAATCTGATTAAATGGTGACTGAGAGTCACCTCTCGAGTGCAGAGGGTTAAACGGACGACCAGTTAGAACTGGTCTATCTGTTGTTTAGGGCCAAGCAGGTGTCAAAGACGTCCCCAGAAAATGGGAGACAAAAGACAAACCGCAGGGAACGGATAACCCCCACATTGCTAGGATCTAGAGTTTATATTAGTATTTAGTTTTCACTGCAACAAATCCTGTGACTTTCACACCGAGGTCACACGTTTCGCTCAAGACGTCACGGGAAACACAGTGCGTCATTAAATTCAAGATTTGTTCTAATATTTGTTTGATTGACGTTCTAATAAAAATTTGTAATTGTTCAATGGGGCACTTTTTATTTCAAAGCATCTTCTAATTAGCGGTTATATTCAAAATGCACTAACTGTCAATTTTCATTCATGTTTTACAATTGTAAGTAGTTCAAACGCACCGTAACAAATCTGAAAAGACGTTATGATAGCAGGAGAAACAACTGTCGAATCTTTTATACAATTCCCAATACTATTTAATTCCATTAATCTGACATAAACGAGCAATGTAACGTAAAGTATGTCAACATGTTCCCTGCCAAGCCGTTTTTGCTTGACTGATGATCTCCAGTCTATTTGTTACTTTGGCTAGAAATTGATATATTATATTTTACAGAATTAAATTCGTCATAGGACATGTTTTTACAGCATTAAATAAATATGTCTGCGTGTACCATTTATGATACACGTGGTCTGCAGACCAAGTTTAACGTGTACCACAAATGGTACAAATGGCACGGAACATGTTAAATAGTAACTGTATAAATTCCAAATGTGCACTTAAATTGTAAAGTAATATAAATAAATTAAATAATAAATTAAAGAACGAAGACAGCCGTCGATTCTTGCTGGAACTATTTTCGACGCATCGTCGAGTTGCTGGCGAATATATTTTTGTTCCCAAGCGTTTCTTTGATGCTCGGAAAACATTCTCAAACATTCGACAACACTCGCGAACGTTCGTTACAAGCGAAGCGTTAGACGCTCGAATTCGACCATAACAAACAGCACTTACACGATCCGGAACAATAACACGAGTCGCTTATTAAATCCTCCAACGACTCTCGAAGCAATCCCTTCTTCCACTCGAGCTTTCAGACCGAGTCGATTCCCGGTTCTAATTCGAGAATCCGCAAGGTCCCAACCTCCGCTTCGCGGATATCGAAGGACGTCGCTTTACGGCCCTGAAGCCGGGCGTTTAACACTTTGACACATTGAGCAAACTTCACATTGGATATATCTGACTGGCCACGATTTCTCCTGTCACGCCACGGTGGTCATTGATGACCTAAGCACTTGAACAACTTACAATTGCAAAAATTGGACGAAAATTGACAGTTACTTGATTGTCAATCGTTTCCAAGGCGTCAAACGAAGGTCATCCGTGACTGCCAATAGGATAAATAAACGTTCTATTGGATAATAATGCTGTCTTGTATCACCAATTTATTATTATTTTGCCATTATGGGCTTTGAATAATAAAAATACTCCCGTGGATTAATTTTCCTGTGACGTTATGGTGGTCATTGGAGACCTAAGCACTTGAACAACTTACAATTGCAAAAATTGGACGAAAATTGACAGTTACTTGATTGTCAATCGTTTCCAAGGCGTCAAACGAAGGTCATCCGTGACTGCCAATAGGATAAATAAACGTTCTATTGGATAATAATGCTGTCTTGTATCACCAATTTATTATTATTTTGCCATTATGGGCTTTGAATAATAAAAATACTCCTGTGAATTAATTTTTCTGTGACGTTATGGTGGTCATTGGTGACCTAAGCACTTGAACAACTTACAATTGCAAAAATTGGACGAAAATTGACAGTTACTTGATTGTCAATCGTTTCCAAGGCGTCACACTGTGGTCATCCGTGACTGCCAATAGGATAAACGTTCCATTGGGTGAGAATGTTACGTTGTATCACCAATTTATTATTATTTTGCCATTATATGAATAATAGAAATACTCCCGTGGCATTCTGAGCGAAACGTGTGATTTCGGCGTGGCAGTCAAAGGCAGTCATAACCTGTCATCGTTAGTCGGTCGATTAAATAATTTCGCGAACATAGTCCCCTAGTCGAGGTCAAAACCATCCATGCTATATCCCCGAGTCAGAACTCCACAGATCCATAAATTCACAAATAATTGCTAGTATGCAGAATTATCATTTTTATTTACACACTGCGTAATATCAGCGAGAACTTCGGCAAACGTCATCGCGCAACCGTGTCTCATGAATACCTGCCTGTATGCGAAGAGGCAGACGTCCCATTCAATCTCGCTGGCGACGCAGACAGACGGCCGAAACGACGCGAACTCGAACTCGAACAACTCGCCAACTTAAACAGCTGTTCGCTGGCGAAGCTTTTGGTCGACTCGGCGATAACATCGTCGACGCCTCGAACCCATCCGCGAGACGCGAAGCGAGTTACGTCGTCGGGGAAATAAAATGGCAAACAGTCACCAGCAGGGTCTGTTTTCGATGCAGAGGCGATGAATACTCGGACGCGTGAAACGAGACGATTCTTTATCGACGTTTTGCCATCCTCCCAGTAGCCGTTTAGCGACAAATCAGCCGGAGACTCGATAACGGGTCGCGCGTGTCGAATCCGCGAATAAACGTAAATCCGGGCGATAAAACAAGGAACGCGGGAAAAGTGAGCGCCGTTAATGATTAAGCTCGAGTGCGGATGCGGCAGTAAACTGGACTTGCAGAATGGCTGAATGCGCAATGGGCAAAGAGCAGCACAGCTTATCCTAACGATCTCCGTCGTCGGAGATAACGCGACTCTGTCTTCTTTTCGCTTATTTTTCACTTATTTTCTCAGTACCATTTCGACCCTGTTTGCTGCTTTTCTTCCCTCTGCAATTAGATCTCCCCTTTCTGAGCCCAACCTCGAGACTAACTTCCCCTAAACCTTTCTGTTTATTTCCAGCCAATCTTTCGTTTCGAATCAACCTCGTCGTAGGTATAGGTGTGGTTTCGGTTTCACAAATCAACTTCGATGCTTTCCTGCTAGGAGTTTATCTTTGGATGATTCAGAGTTAGCGCGAATCGCGTGCTTTTCGAGTAGTCGATAGAGTTATTCTCGATTCCAGTGAGTCGGTTTATCTTTGTAAAGTTTCGAGAAGCTTTAAAAAAACTGTATTGAGAGACTACTTATATTTTACTTGGAATTTGTTATCTATTATTTTTATTTTATTGTTATAAACTGGTGATAGATAATTTGTAGGGGGGTTTCCTCCCTCCATGGTTGTTGTTGGATGTCAGCTGGATGTCTTGGGCCCGCTAGTGGACTCGTCAGTAAGGCCCTAGTAGGGTCTGCTTTAGGTACTATTAGAAAGTCTGGAAGTTATATATATAGGAAAGTGGAGGTTTCCCAAAGCACTTGCGAGAAAGTCCTTGGACCTCCTTCAAGTAGGTGGCCATCTAGTGGCGAGTGTGAGAATGATGGTTGCTACAAATTCTTTGGTATAGAGAGTATAGGGCAAAGTAGCGTTGAGATAGCCAGACTATCGATGACCATAATCACCGATTAAAGGCTAGATTGCTCTTCTGGGGTTAAAAAACGAACGCAGGCAATCCGTATGGTTGCAATATCGATTGACGTTGATAACAATACGGTTAATACCATTAGAGCGGCCATATAAGGTACGATGGAATTCCTGGTTTAGCAACCTTATACCTAATACCTTAACAACTATGACGCAAATAAGTCAAATTTCAATAGTTCCGGGCAATTAACGACACCAGCGAGAAGACCCATGTGCAAAGAGATCGGTAGCTCATCCTCGAGCGGAATTAAAAATTTCTTCTAGGTGAAAAAGAAATTCGCACGAGACATGTCTTCTGTCCCGCAGCCTCGACCAGGGTAGCTTCATCCGATTACCTTATCTCGTGCTCCGAGGTCGGACCCACCTCTTTCCTGTGTTTTCCCCCTTTCTCGAGTAAGTATTTTCTTCCCGTCCATTTCTTTCCGCTACCATCCACTTCCTCCCCGTACCCAGGCCCGTCCCTCTCCATCGTCCGGCCTCGTTCTTCCCTCCTCGCGTACACGCGCCCGTTTATGATATGCATGTGCACACACGCACGTGCACGCCGAGTGCAAGGTCCTAGCATTGACTCCGGACACGCCATTGGAGTAAATTGCACAAGCGGCACTCTCGTTCACCGACTCCGCTTCTGGCCGCTGCGCAGCGGATCCGTTCTCGTTTCGATGCGTGCCCACGCGTCCAGCCGTGTTCCGTGCACGATTAATCAACCTTGGAACTCATCGGCTCACGCCGCTTCGTGTCGGAACAGCCACGCGGAACTTCCAATCGCAGCAACTTTGAATCCATCTTCGCCGATCAGCTGAGTTTCGGCTTGGAACGTCTAGTGGGGACTCGTCGAGTGGGAATTGGGAATTTGCGGTCCAGAGATTTGTAAATTTTAGCTTGGAAGTCCAATTGGAAACTGGTCCAGTGGGAATTAGGAATTTTGGGTTCAGAGATTTGTAAATTTTAGCTTGGAAGTCCAATTGGAAACTGGTCCAGTGGGAATTAGGAATTTTGGGTTCAGAGATTTTTAAATTTTAGCTTGGAAGATCAATCGGAGATTGGTCCAATGGAAATTGGGAATTCTAGCTTCAGAGATTTGTACATTTTAGCTTGGAAGATCAATTGGAGACTTGTCGAGTGGCAATTGGGAATTTGGAGTCTACAGGTTTGTAAATTATGACTTGGAAGATCAATTGGAGACTTGTCCAATGGGAATTGGGAATTCTAGCTTCAGAGATTTGTAAGTTATAGCTTGGAAGATCAATCGGTGAGTCCTTCAGTGGGAATTGGGAATTCTAGCTTCAGAGATTTATAAATTTTAGGTTATAAGATCAGTTGGAGACTTGTCCAGTTGGAATTTGCAATTCTGACTTCGGAGATTCCTAAATTTTAGCTTGTAAGATCAATTGAGGACTTGTCCAGTTTGAATTGGGAATTCTAGCTTCAGAGATTCCTAAATTTTAGGTTATAAGATCAATTGGAGACTTGTTTAGTTGGAATTTGGAATTCTGACTTCAGAGATTCCTAAATTTTAGCTTGTAACATCAGTTAGAAATTGGTCCAGTGAATTGGATAATTTTGCGTTCAGAGATTTGCCGAATTTTGACCTCGAAGATCCAATGCACATACTTTGATCCCCAACTTACGTCACCGATTCAGAATTCGAGGACTGGATTTCTCTTTCGAGTTCGTAGAATTGGAATATCCGATATAGAACCTGACTCTAGGCTAATGTTATCAGAAGTCCGATCCGGGATGCGAGCACGGATCAAGACCTACCCGACTCCGGACAGCTGTGCATAAATAGAAAAATAATTGAACCTCGTCTCGAAATTCATTGCCACAGGACATAGTCTGGTACCTCGACTTTGAACCCTGATCGGGAATTCATCGACTCGCAACGTCGACGTAGAATATCATCGGAAATCATTGACTTCGCTTTAGTACGCAATGACGATTGTTCACCTTGACGCGTGGTGGGACCAGTCGAGGACACGGTCCCTCGACGACGACACGGAAGTCATCGACACCTCGCCATCCGCGGAAGCGCCGTCTTGGATCCACCGACCTTGGCACGGAGCCTGCGTAGAAACTCGGATCCTCCTCGACCGTGGATCAATTTACGAGAAGGTTCAGGCCTCCGATGATTTATTCGAATCGAGGCGACGTGGCCCGAAGCGGGAGATGCCTGAGGGTTCCATTGGATTGCGCGACGGCTCTTGAGCCAGTCGGTGGCCGTGCACAGGTGCAGGGACAGGAGCATGTTCATTGGCAAGGAGAGCGCGTGTCTTGCGATAAAATTCGGATGGCAGTGCACGTTCCTCTCCTCGTCCGATATCGAGATTTTTGGCAAACGACGCTCATCCTCGACGTCGCTCTTATCCCTGGAAAGCGAGCAAACACCGGCAAAGACAGATCTCTCCTTTGTACTTGAAGAGCGGGGTATTATTAACCCTTGGCGGTGCCCTGACGAGGCTAGTTCAACGTCGATACCTCGTCGCGTTTATTTTTACCTGAAGCCTGACGGAACGTTGAACCTTCCTCGCTTATAATAAATGCAGTCGCGGAGAGTGGAGGAACACTCGGGGGCAAGGAGGAAACTGGGCAAGCACACGGAAGGATATCGGCGAGATGTGGAAGACGAGAGACCCGGTCGGCGGGTACCTCGCGTCAGAGGATCGAATCGTTTGCAGCCAGAGATCCACGGGTTAATTAATAAAGCAGACACCCCGAGAGGCTCGTGCACTCGAGACGAGTCGCCTCTTTCGCGATCACGCGACGCATTAAACGGCGATACTCTCGATTCAATGCCGATAGTCGGTCCGATACCTGAGAGCCCGCGTTCCAGCTACCGCCGATAAATAGAGGAATGAATCATTTCGTTCCCATCCTGCTGTATACCAGCCGGGTAAACGATTCTGTGCATGAAACGCGAGTTTTGTGGCTCGCTGCCGCGATTCCTCGGGAAATCGACGATCGTCCATGCGTTAAATATCTCCGAGAATCTCGTTTTCCCGTTTTCCATTAAAAATTATCCGCCGCGACGTTTCCCTCGAATTTCTCTCTCTTTGCTGGTTTTTCATTGCGTTTCAGGAAGGAGAGATAAAAACGACGCGTTTCGCGTAATTAGCTCGCGAGTGGTATTTCTCAGGGGGTAATATATAAATGTTTGCAGAAGGCGAATGCGGTGTACATTTGAAAGGAGCGTTTGCATCGTCCGGCAACGATAGAGCCGCTGTTTATCAGCGTTTCGTGTAATTGATCGTTCGTCATTACACGCCGAGAGCCGTGGTTAAGAATAACAAAGTAGTTCGGAATAATTTATAATCGATAATAGCAGCGTTCGCGAACCTGTTTCCCCATGCAAACGAACTCGGTGTCACTTGGAGGCAACGGCGATTAACTGCCGATTATATTTTAATTACGCCCCACTTTTGCATTTTGTTACGCTTAATAACGAGTCTCCGACTCCGGCTGATATCGTAACAAACGTCGAGCATAACACTCCGAGTTGGCTATTTTTCGGAGCAAACATGCTTCGATAAATTTATCCGAACCTTTTAAAATAATTTCGTACTATAATACCATAGTGTTTTCGCAGAGTGATCGATTATGTCGAGTTTCTGGGTGTTAATTAATTTTTCGATTCGAGATATATTTAACGCTAAACCGGCACCGGTGCTTTACACAGACCTATTCTTACCATAAGGGGTCAAATGATCCTTTATAAAATAAATCTATTTTGTTGATTTTTAGAAAAAGTTATTAATTTATTAAACGTAATAACGTGCAATACAACTTTTGTTTTACAATATAATAAAATAATTAAACATGTGTGGGGATACCTCATACCTATGAGATTTGCGATGGTGTCTACGTTGCTAGGCTAGGTCTAAACTCTTGTGGTTCCTCACTGATGGGTTCCTATATATTACCAGCTGGTATTCCTTTGGTCGTTGTACTATGATAGGATAGCAGGTAGAAAGAAGAAAGGATAAGTATGGGATGAGCGTTTCATCCGGAGCCTGCTAGCCTACTGGACTCATCAGTGAGGTCCTGTCTTAGATGGGGATACTTAGGTAGCATATGAAACTTTACCGAGAACTTACGAGAAACTCCTCGAACCTCCTTCGAGTAAGAATCCATCTATAGGCGAGACTGAGAATGATAGGTACTACGCGTGCATTTTTATTTTCACAAATAAAATATTTAATTCATTACACTTTTTACATATGACTGGTTTCTCTATCAAGCATTTTCCATTCCAATCACAAATTTTTAAGCTTGAGTGATTTTATTATCGGTGCACAATTTTATTTGGCATTCTTTTCGTGATTAGGAATTTTCTTTCGTGATTAAGCTACTTGATGTTTCTTCTTGTAGTAGGTATTCCTTTTCTTCTTCAAGAAATTCGTGATTACTCTGTGACGAGTTCATCTAAACACTGTTTTCATATCTTTATTCCGGTTAGGATATTGATTTTAATCCAAGATATTGAAAAATACATACACATGTACAAATTTTGATAAAAGGACATTTAACCCCGCTTGGTACGTTTCGAAATGTTAAAGTTCGAAGCTTTTAATCTCCAAACGAAGCTTATACGAAACGAGTATGTGCCTTGACAAGGTATTGGCATACTACGTTACGAGAGAATTCCCATTTTGACAGAAGTTTGCGTGCACGTGGGAAGTCTTTGGAGGAGTAGTTTTCTAATGGAAAACGAACAAGAAATTCGAAACTCTTCCTAGGAAAGATACGGAAAGAAACAGCTTTTCGCGAAAACTGGGTTGGAAAAATTTCGCGACCTTTTTGGCGCGGGCGTGAGAGAGAGAGAGAGAGAGGATCGAGCGGAATCTAGGGGAAAAGCAATCGACTTAGATGCGTCGAACTGCACCGGAATCGATCCCGTCTGGCAAGCGACAGATGCGCTCGCAGTTGGATTATTCGTAGGTTCGCGGGAACGGCGTTTCCATGAAACGACGATTTCGACCGGCTGTCTCTCGCGCATAAATAAACCAGCTGTTCGGGGATCGAGCCACGCGCCTACGCGATTCCAGCGAAACGCGTCGCCGACTTTCATGACGCCCCTCGAGATGTGGCATGATGCAGATTCCACGTGTCTGGTTCCTCGGGCCTGGTCCTTTAACGAGTTCCCGAACTTTGCCAAGTCGCTGCTCGCGATGAAATTTGAATACCGAGTTGATCGATTATAGACGACGAGGAAATCGATTAACTCTTTGCGGCACGGGATTTCGGATAATAAAATAGACCCACGTTGCACGGAAATTTTATTGCGTTTTAAATGAAACAAAATTGGTATATTTTTACTAATAAAGGAATCGCGCAATGTAAAAACGTAAAACCAGGAAAAAAAGATTGTCGCGATAAACCTTCCGCTTGCAACAATCGATGAACCTGTACTGACATGCTAAATGTTGCCAACGCGAGCGAATACGTTTATAACATTTGTCGAAGGTATTACCAACTGCTTTACGTAAATAAGACGAAATATAAACCTATGCGCGTGCAGCTATTGCGATATTTCGAGGTGGGACTAAAAATGTCCCAGCATGCATCACGGTGCATCAAAAAGGTGGGGCACTTTTAATCCCAGCGTGCCCCAAAGAGTTAACCCTTTGACAGTGTGGTAAAATTACGAATTCGGGTCCAAAAAGTGTCCAATTTCTTTTATATTCGAAAACACTTCGGCATTTAATAAAAAATTTCAGAAAACGTGTTTTATATGTATCTTGATAGTAATTAATTCGTGTATAGTAGTTGACACTCTACCGGTGACTGTCACGGGATAAACTGTTAACCCTTTGGTCTACAACCACGTGTGAGACTCGTGGTCAGGTTTTCGAGCCAAAGCTGATTATCACGAGCCTGGCCCGTGGTACATCGGTCGGGTCGAAATTGATTATCACGTGCGTGGTACGTGGTACATCGGTCAGGTCAAAACTGACTATCACGGGGTTTTGGGAGCATGCTGCTGAATTTTATATCGTATGGGCAAGGGGTTAATGGGTCAAGTATCCGATTAAAAATTTGGAGGATTTGAAAAATTGCCAAAAATTGGTCAAACGATATGAAGGGTGTCAAGTGTCCTCGCGATCCAAAGTCTCGAAAGCTTCTGATTATACCTTACTTCGGAACCTTCGTTAGATTGGACTGGATTCCTCTGTCGAATTTCCAGAAATTAAAACTGCATTTTTCGTTCGACCTTCGTCGCTTGGACTTAGGGGCACCCAAGAGACACCCACTTGCCGAGTGGATTGAACCGTGGAATTCGAATCCTTCGTCCCTGGCGGAAAGCTCGTCGGCTTCTTGGAAGGATGGAGAAATAATAGGAGGATTCGAAAAAGGTATTCGTGGACCTCTGGCAGGCCGAGACCTTCGAGACCCATGGGAACCGGGGAAAAAATTCTCCGGGCGTAGTCCTGTTCTCCGAGCCGTTTTCGTTGGTACCTTTTCGAGAGAGCCGGCGACGGAGAGCAGCAGCATCGATCCCGTCGACTGGTCCAGGAACGAGAGGGGATCGCCGATGAGAGATGGCTACCGAGAGAGGACGTGCTCTCTCGCAGGCAGCTGCACCATCACCTGCCTGGCAGCTGGTTCACCCGGCAGACTCTTGCCTGCGGCCTCTGGCTGCACTCTGGACGAATTTCAGCCAGACGTCGCGGGTTCGGTGTGAAAAACGAAACGACCCGCCTGCAACCGCACCAACACACTCGTCAGGCTTTCCAACGACACTCGCCGTGCTTTTTTCAACCATATTCTTGCCCGTTATCCTTGCCTCGTATCCTTGCTTCGTATCCTTGCTTCACTCTTGGGTTTTCAAGCAGAGTGTACATAGGGAATTAGAGGGTTGGAGGGTTAGAGGGTTAGAGGGTTGAGGGATAATAAAGGGACGAGAAACGTGGTCTGGTCCCTCCGTCTGGTTCTACTTTTAGTAACGTACGTTGACACACAATGGCAGGATGAATTGGATAGCCTATAATAGTAGTCTCATAGTCAAACTCGAGGAGAGACGTTCGAGAACTTTCATCGAAGCTAATTTTTTAACCGGTCGGGATATCTCAGCGTGGTATTTTAATATTCATCGTATCGGAATGTATACGAGGTCTGTATCACGTGGCCTGTAATCCGCGCCACGTGTGACACCCGATACTACAAACTGGTCCGCTGAAATTGCAAGTCGTGTCTTTATAGAACCCCACGTGATAAGTACCGCAGCAACGTTCCGCGATTAATTCGTGACTCTATCGTTCGAATAACTCCGCAAAAATAATACTATTCGAAGCCTCCCAAAGTCATCTAGAGAGATCCTCCAGTGAAGGATTCAAACATTAACTCGATGAAAATCCTCCATAATTCAACCGGAATCCTGTTGCATCTATCCGGACACCTCGTCTGTCGTTCGAATAACCCCGCAAAAATAATACTATTCGAAACCTTTTAAGTCGTTCCATAACCCTGGGATATGGAGATCCTCCACTGAAGGATCCAAAAATTAATTCGATGAAGATCCACCATAATTCAGCCTGAATCTTGTTGCGTCTATCCGGACATCTCGTCTATCGTTCGAATAATTCCGCAAAAATTATGCTATTCGAAACCTTTTAAAGTCATCCCATAACTCGAAGAGATCCTCCACTGAAGGTTCCAAAACTTAACTCGAAGAAAATCCGCCATTGTACAGTGAAAATCCTCATCCATCCGCCTACTCGCACCTAGCCTACGGCGTCTATAGCTTGCATCTAGCTAGGAATCACGGGAAAATAGAAGAGAGGTATCGGAAAATCAAGATCCTCGTCCGTTCCTGATGTCTCTATCCTGCTCGAGAAATGTGGCACGGTAGTCGTAGCTTTTAATTTGCGAGAAAGTCGTCGGATGGGCAGGTGATATCGCAGCTGCTCTCGGTGCACGCGACTCCTTATCGTCTTGGACGCTACCGTTCTGCGACACGCGCGTCCACAGCCTTCCTTTTGCCCTTTTCCACCTTCTTCCACTCCTCTCGACTTCGCCGCGTCCCTTTTTCGCGACTCGACGCGACGAGCGTGTGCATGGAAGCGGTGGCCGAGGCGGCGGCCTCGACAAGTGCGTAGAAAAGCCAGCCACCTTTTGCATACGCGATCTGGAAACTTGTCACGCTCCAGATACGCGTGCGCCTTCATCCTACTAAACTGGATATTCCGACTGGATGAAAGCAATATCGCGGCGCGACTCCTCGGCCGAAACTGGAAACTGGCTGTAATCGGGGGCCGCTCGATTCCATCCGATTCGGTTCGATTCGTCGATCGGGTCGCTCGTTTTCTTTTCGGAAAATACAAATAAAAAGAGGAAAAATGGAGGAGAAGGACGGAGGAACAGAGAACGTTGAATTTTTGTAACGTAGGAAATGGTAGTTTATTTTAATTTCTAAAGGGTTTTGTATCTGCTATTTTTATATTGTCGATTTGAATTAGAATTAGAATTGTATATTTATTAATATTGCTATTTATAGAAAAGGAAAGAGTCATTCTTAGATTAGAATGGTTTACACATTATATAATAACATTGTTTTTCTTTAAAAAATAGATACTACTTTAACCCTCGCACGAGTAAGCATTCGGGCAGTTTGCCTTTAACTCACTAGCGCCACCACGGCCCATATCTACAATACATATCGTTGAATTATTTTCTAGCTTTACCAATATAATCTTGCCATTTTCTTACTACTGGTGTCGTGTACAGGGACGATCGTACTCCTAAAAGGGTTCGATATTAAATATTAAAAATTATTTCGGCTTCTTGGGTCATAATTAATAATTAATTAACGATCGAAGGATATATTAATCCTTTAGCTACAATATTGCGTGAGACTCTTCGCAAGGAAATAGGGCTAAACACGAGAGTCACACTTGAGAGAAAATTTAAACAGAAAGAGGAAGAATGGAGGAGAAGGACAGAGGAACCAGGTTCCGGCTAAGAATGGTAAAGTGGCGTTTCACGAGCAAGAAACGGGTTCTGTCGCGATCACTGGAACGTCTTTATGAAATTTTTCCCAGTCCCCGGTATTTCTCATCTTTGACCTCGTCGATGGAAGTACCTGGATATTTCTGCGGGTACACAGGCGCGATCTTTGAAGCTTCTTGCAGTCGGTAGAAGGGAAAGGGATCGATATGCGCGTATCGATCGTGTGGCTCGAATTTGCCTGCTTTTCCCGTTCACCACCGACCTCTCGTAAACTTTCTTCCAGAAAGAAATACAGTAATCCCCCTATCCGATGCTTTCATACACCGTGTGTTCTTTTCCTGTTCATCAAAGATTTCGAAAGTCTCTTCGCGACTAGGAACTCGAGAGGTCTGTAAACGGAACTTGGAGACACTCGAACCTCTTTGCTGTCCAGACACCAGAACTTCGAAATCTTTCTTTGGACGCTTGAGAAGAAGCGACAGTGCTTGTTTCTGATCGAGTCTTGCTCGCGTGCAAGAGGTCCGAGCTCATCTTGTCGTGGATCTGTTGTCTTTAGTCTTGGAAATTATCCTCGGAGGTTTCCAAGGTGTCTTCGTGGACTCGAGATCGGAGATCGAGGACACTGGAACTGATGCCCACATAGCAAATCTTGAAAACCTTTCTTTCTACGCGAGGAATCGATAGCTGAGGAAACAATGCTTGTTTTTCTATCGGAGACTTCCTCTTCCACGTGTGGAATCGTGGTTCACGTTGTCTGCAGTTGGGAAATTATTTATGTAGATATAGACAGGCACTTCAGGCCTGTCTAAATAGAGCTTAGAGAGACTGAAACCTCTTCATAGATAGTGGCCACTAGGCACCAAAAGTCCTAAAGATTTTTCTCTACATAGAGGATTAGAAATCCAATTAGCAATGCCTGTTTTTATTCGATTATTTTGATTTCTCACACGAAGATAGATCAAAGCTCACGCTGTTGGGTATTTCTTGTCTATAGACCTAGAAGTAAGCTTCATCGGAGATTTCTCACATATCTTCTTAGATAGCAACTCGAGATCCGCCTTGACAGTGCTTAGAGACACTCGAACCTCTTCAGTGTCCAGTCACGAAACTTCTAAACCTTTTTCTCTGCGCGAAGAATCAGAGCAAAAGTGTTTGCTTTTGATCCAATACGTCTTCTTCTCACATGAAAACAGACCAAAGC
Source organism: Eufriesea mexicana (assembly GCF_001483705.2). NCBI lineage: Eukaryota > Metazoa > Arthropoda > Insecta > Hymenoptera > Apidae > Eufriesea > Eufriesea mexicana. Next base: position 153,062 of record NW_016907907.1, on the reverse strand, counting down.
TTATATCGATTTTAAAAACTACACTTCGTCTCATCATCAGAGGTTTTTAAAATATCTTTCTGAATAGGAACTTGGTATCCATCTAAATAGAGATTAGGGGCACTCGAACCTCTTCAATGTTCAGTCACGAAACTTCTAAACCTTTTTCTCTCTGCCAAGAATCAAAGCAAAAGTGTTTGCTTTTGATCCAATACGTCTTCCTCTCACGTGAAAACAGATCAGAGCTCATACCGATGTTAACACGTTGACATCCAGGTATTTGGTCTCCATTCTTTCACGTAGGACTGGGTATATAATTAAATATCAGCTCTTAGCTCTGAGTAAAATCATCTATCAAGTCCATCTACTAAAAAGCTAAATTTATATCCTTCGTTGAACGTTGAGGGATAGTATTCTCATATATTACAACTAAATAATATTTGTACGAATTTCTTCACGGAAGAATGCCTAGCAAAACGGAAATCTTCATGACCAGTTGTCAACCTGTTAAAAATTACACTTTATCGCATCATCAGAGGTTTCCTAGGTATCTTTTTAGACAGGAACTCAAGATCCCTCTTGACAGCGTTTAGAGACTCGAACCTCTTCATTGTCCAGTCACGAAACTTCTAAACCTTTTTCTCTGCGCGAAGAATCAAAGCAAAAGTGTTCGCTTTTGATCCAATATGTCTTCCTCTCACATGAAAACAGACCAAAGCTCACTCTAATCTTGAAAATTACACTTTGTTTTATCATCAGAGGTTTCCAAGGTATCTTTCTAGAATGGAACTCGAGATCTATCTAAATAGAGATTAGGGGCACTCGAATCTCTTCAACGTCTAGCCACCAGAACCTCGAAATCCGTGTTTATGCACGAAGAATCGTGCTCGCAGCCACGAGGCTCGCCTTTAATCGAGTCTTCCTTTTTCTCACGTGGAAACGGATCGAAGCTCATGGCGGCGGGAGTTTCCTGCGTGCAGCCTGGAAATTATATTTTATCGTCACCCCGCGGCCGGAGTTAAACCACCTACATGACAGGAAGCCGGCGGAGCATGTGTTGCGGGTATTTCCGGTGCGACGTCTCCCTGCGTGCGTCCCACCCCTCGTGACTTTTCACTCGCCGCGTTTGTTCGCTCGCAGCTGCAGCTGCTCCGAAGAAAAATGTTCACCGGCCTCTCTCTTTCTCTCCGTGCATCCACTAGGCCCGAATAATTGTCCTAGATCGTTCACCGATCCTCCATCAGGCATCACCCCTAATTTATCGCGAATTTCTTCGTGTTTCTCCCATTACAATTTGAACTTCGGAGCAGAGTCACGGGGGTACAGATGAATTTTTCAAGATTAAATAAATCAAATAAATCAAGAAAATGATTTATTATACCAGTTATTTCTAATTAAATTTATTGGATCGATATTCAATTTTGGGCGTTTTATTTCTCACGAATTTATTTATTTCTCGTTTCATCGAGCTAATTGATTTGACAAATAGGTAGCTTCTGAGGTAAATTGGTATATTTTTACAGAATTTTTTACACAATCGTTATACCAAAATGGCAATTGTCTGGTTCGAGTCGAAAAAATTTTATTAAATAACACATCTCCAATCCAATACGATCTATAATAAATGAATTAACCCTTTGCACTCGAGAGGTGAGCTTCAGTCGCCATTTCATAAAATTTGCAAGATCGATATTAATTAATATATCCAATTTAACGTAATGTAACAGTGTGCGAGGTATCGAAATCAAATAATTCTACAATTCTATATTTACTGCTCAAAAAAGTATCATCAGTTTTTTAGTAGAGAATCTTTGATTTTCTACTCTCCCCTAGCCAGAAAATCGTCGAGTGCAAAGGGTTAAATTAGGAATATTACTTGGTCCCAAGATAAATTCGACTGCACCGTCTAATTTAGCAAGTTAGCAAAATTAATTCGATTTCTAAATTTTGAAAGCAAAGAAGAATCAGCAATTGTAATATCACAATGGAAAGATTATTTTCTGTCAGAGCTCCCCTTTCCTGAAAGAGGTCGTTTATCGGGCAACTTGGAGAAAGATCGGCCAATATTCTGGGAAAATTCGATCGAGTTTCCAAGCCCGTGATCCCGAGCCGGGGTGTGTAAATCGCTTAAAAGTTCTCGACGGAAAGGAAAAGGTGGCACCGATGAAGGGTGAAACGCGGCGTCAAAGGATATTCACGAAATCACGATCCGGTTCCGCCTCTTTCAATCGCAGCCGGAATAACGCGACGAGAGCGCGCGCGGTGTTTTAATCTCTCATGATAGGAAAAACGCAATTTCACGGTCGCCTTTTTTCCTCTCGTCGAACACGGTTAAATCGTTGGTTTAATAGAGGCGCTCGCTCCGGCACGCGACAGTTTTTCAGTTTTCCACCGTACGGAATGTACACACGCGCACGGGGGGCAGAGGGAGCGAGGGGAATTTGTCGAAATTGTATTCCCGTGTAAAACGGGGCAGTTTTCGTTCCCGTTCGCTGGCCGGAATGAAAAAGTGCAAAGAGCAATATTTATCTTTTACATCGACAACCGCGCAGCGCGCTATCTAATGCCAATGATCCTTCAAATATTTGCCGCTTAAATTATTGCATCCCGGTTTTCATATTTATTTCTCTCTGTATCTTTTTCAAATACTCTTCCCGTTCCGTTCGCCCATGCTGCAGGGAAGATAGCTTTAATTTCGATTAGCCGAATAATGGCGGAGGGTTGCAGCTCCGCGCGAATTATGCTTGCTCCGTCATCCGTGAATCCTTTTCCCTTCGAACGGCGCCCAGTGAAAATTTCCCCCGTTCATTCCGACATTTCCAACTTAAATACTCGCCAACAGTGGAATAGGATGGAATCGGTAACCCTTCGAGTACGTATAATAATAATTTTCCGCGAAAAGAATTAAATTCGAGCTAAATTCTCGATAAAATTAGACGATCTGCCAGGTGTCGAGGATATAAAGCTGTTTCGTGTTAGGATCCGTTCAATTTTAACGCTAGATCTGCTATTTAAGATCTAAATGACTATTTTGAAACTTTTGTTTTGAAACTCCGCATTTAGTGCCATCGCTTTGGCCATTTAACAGCGATTTGCGTTTTAGTATACGTATAACCAATTTTTCAATATTTTTTCTTATAAAGATTTATTGGGATTAAAGATTTATAAAAATTCCTCTCATAAAGATTTTTCTTTTTCCCGTTTTTCCATTTACCTGTCAATTTGACCGATGGTAGCTTTAGTGTTAATATACATGTAGATATGGTAACGATAATATAAAAATGGAAAAGTGACAATATAGTTACGAAGCAGTATTACAATATTACAATATTACAACTCTGGTCGACTTCGATTTTTAACTTTACAACTGAACCGAACAATTGTCTTTGACACCAACTCGGTGTCAACTGCTTTCTAATCGCTCCTGGTTCACTTTATATTTCTTTCCCCTCGTGCACACGATTTCCAATATTTCCCTCAACATGACCAAATACAGTTTGGTCACCCAGGTCTTCCCAGCTGACCTAGCTTAGCACCTTCTACCCTAGTTCTCTCGGTAGCCTCCATAAAGCTACGTATACATGATAGAAAATGTGCGATACTACATATTATTGTTGCTGCAGTGTATTATTTCAAATTTAGACAACTATTTGACAATGTAAAACTGAAGGTATCCCATCGATGAGACCAATCTCCACGAGAGCCTGACGAGGACCTACCTACTCGCTGTCAATGAGGTCGAACTCGATTCAACTTAAACCTAAATAAGCCGATCATCGAACACTGAGGACAACAGCGAGAACGCTTCTCTCCTCGTGTCAAAGCCCCTTGCAATCATACGTTTCTTACAAATCCTCCTGAGTTTCTTCCAATCTGGACTTAAGGGTAGGTCTCTCTGCTCCATCCTCGAGTCCTCCGTACATAACTCTCGATGAAGAGAGGCTATCACCGATTTGCTCGAGATCTTTTCACGAAAGATCTTCGAGGAGACTGGTTAATTTCGACATTTCGAGGAAAGAACGCGTTAGCCACGGGGTGGAATTCTTTGGCGCGATCATCGAGATCCCGGATCGAGCGAAACAACGGCCTCGGACACGGACGGAAATACTCGTCCTCCTGGACGGCGTCGGGTCGCCGGGACAAAGAGGGACGTTGAATTCGGAGGTTTGCTCGAAGGGGGCTGAAATCGGCTTTAGAGACGGCGCGTGTAGTGTTTGCACGGGTTACCGACTGCATCCCTGTGCACACAATTCCGCCCCTATCGCGGCTGCGAGAGCCAAGGGTCGTGGCGCGATGGAGAGCCGGAGAGAAAGAGAGAAAGTGCCTCGACGTGTTCCTCGTTCGAATAAATTTCCGCGGCCACGCTCGATATCCGTCGATCGAAAGTCGAACCCGCGGGGAGTATTCCACGCTGGTCCAATAGCAGATCCGGCGCCCTGGAAAATACGTTTCCGCTGTTACGTGGCTTTTTCCTCGCGACCATGGGATCGACCATGGTACCGGCAAGAATCGGGGATGAAGGGGAGTTTTTTGCCCACAGGGATCACCGTTTTTGCCCTGTTTAGGAGCGATTAGGTGGTTAATCGAGGTTTCGAAATGAGATTGTAGGGGAAAAATACGTTCCATCGAGAGATATTCAGGGATTTGATTAATTATTATTTGGTCATATGAACGTGTGATTCTTTTCAATTTTTGCTGAATTTTTTACAAATGAAATAATTCTTCGTTCTTCGTTTTCTTTTTTATTTTTTTTTGGGGGGGGTAAGCAACTTTTAAATGGGAGACTCCTGTTTTTTCTTTTTTTAAAGGATAAATTACTGGCTTTTATCGTGGATTTAAGTGTAGTACGTTTTGTTTATTCACAGGAATATTGTGTGTGAATAGAATACTGGCATGTGTACTTATGTAAGTACTTAAGTCGAAAGAACGCAGTGTAAATTAAGTTTGAAGGCGTCATTTGCGGTATAATTGTCTCATGCTGGTATCAGAAATTGTGGTTTTGACTCTTTCGACGAATATAAATTGTGTTGGTATTTTACGTGTATGCAAATTGTTCGTTTAAGTAGATTCTACGGAAATTTTACAATATTTTACAATATTTCTTGAAGGCTTCAATTTCGAAGGATACATCTTTATAATACCAGGAGTCGAAGTCTAATATTAACTTAAATTTGTCAAAATAAATTAGGCAAAGGAATAATTATTGTATCATGTTGCATACACGAAGTATAAATTTAATACTAATTGTAAGACTAATTACGTTTCTATTTTAATAAAAATCACTATAAATAAAATTTCGCGATATTCATTGAAAGCTTCCTGGAAATGTACATGTTCCAGAAGGTTTATTATTCGCGAAAAGAAAGCGATGCAAATTTTAACGAAGCAAATACATCGACTCTCCGTTCCATCCCAGATCTGTACATTAACGAGTGCTGGAACTTGCCCGAAAATGATAATCCGCGTCTGAAAAACTTCGCTCCCGTCGACGAACTTTCGTAATCGAAGTTCAGCACGGTTTCCACTGGAAATCGGCCTGGTGGTATCTCTCCGCATAATTGGACCATTATTTCCTGGCTGCCCGTGGAATCTCCGCTATCACGATGCCCTTGGCGCGATTTTTCGAACGGCTTTCTATTTTAAGCGACGACCGGGGCCCCGTCTCTCCGCCCTGCCGCCGAAATTTGCATCTTTTCCGTGGCCCCATCTTAAATCACCTCTTATCCCTCGGATCTACCTGCGGACGGAGCCTTGACCGGCACCGTTTCCAAGAAAATCGCCTCGTGCCGGGTGAAAATGCGCGCGCGATTCGCTTTTACCTCGCCGCCTCGCCGTTCCATTATCGTTCTTTCCGCGACGCCGGGCAACCTGTCCTCGTCGCGAACGGCTGACACCGGGGAATGAAAATTCGCGTCCGGCGAAAAGAAAGTGAAACACGTCCGCGACTTGCCTCTTGTCTCGCGGAAAAGGAAATTTTGTTCTCGGAACCGTCCGGCCGCTTTATGTTCCGACTTCTCGGCTCTGGGATCAGGCATGAGGGTATGTAGATCCGAGGAATCTCGACTGGGCTCTCCGAGGTTCGTCCATGGTGAGTCGTTTTAGGATGATTCGATTTGCTGGAATTTTTTCGTTGGGTAATGGGTAGCGTTGAATTTTTGTAACGTAGTAAATGGTAGTTTATTTTAATTTCTAAGAGGTCTTATATCTGCTATATTTATTTTGTTAATTAAAATTAGAATATTTAAAATACTGCTCTTCATAAAATAGGAAAGAGCAATTTTTAGATTAGAATGCTGTCTTTTTGTTTAAAAAATAGCTACTACTTTAACCCTCGCACGAGTAAGCATTCCGGCAGTTTGCCTTTAACTCACTAGCGCCACCACGGCCCATAACTGCAGTACATATCGCTGAATTGTTTTATAATTTCACCAATATAATAACCAATATAACCTTGCCATTTTCTTACTACCTGTGTCATGTACAGATACTATCGTACTCCTAAAGGGGTTCGATATTAAATATTAAAAATTATTCCGGCTTCTTGGGTCACGATTAATAATTAATTAATTATCCCCTTTGTCTACAATATTGCGTGAAACTCTTGGTATGGAAATCGGGCAAAACACGGGAGTCACAGTTGAGAGCCATAGTTCATAGATGAGGTCCGATCTAAACAACATAGCTCAGGCTCGTGGTTAGTATTCGCCGGTGACTTCCCGCGTCAGCTACGTGTTATTCTTCGCCGCGCTCGGACGAAATTCCACGCGTGACCGTTAATTTTCGTCGATGTTTTTCTGTCGAGGCAAGTCGAGAGACTCGTCAGTTGTGTGTTATTCTTCGCCTCGTTCGGACGATGTTGCTCGACCTGTGACCGACTCTGCTGTTGCTCGTGGCACGCGCCATTGGACCTCGAATCGCAGGGTAAGTGGTTAACACGAATTATAATACATATAAATCCGACGATAATCGAAGAGCATCGATTAATTAACACCTAGAGAATACTATCCCAGTTCATACTAGTCGTAAAGAGATTTGACCACTCCCGTAATAAATCATCGGCTTCGTTTGCAATATCGTTCCACCTCCTCCTCCTCCTCAGTATTACTATTTGGGAGTCGAGAACTGTGTACCACCGATTTTTCTCTCAGCCTTGCTAGGTGTTATAGTAAAAACAAAATACTAAAGTACTAAATTCTACATCCTAGTGATATGGTGACAACCCTTTCCCTGCGTTATGTCTTTTGTCTCCAGTCAGACTTCTGACCTGCGTGGCTCTAAACAGGTCAGTTCTAACCATTCGCCCGTTCAATAGAAATCTATACAGTTTTCTAGAGTTTTCCACTGACTACTATTCCTTTGCCTTATAACCCCTTTAACATAATTAAACATTTTTCGCAGAACCTACTGTTGCACCGCGTGGATGTAGATGAGCTCCACGCGGAGGGGGCAGCGATGGTATACTTGTTCTGCCCTTTTTCTCAGTGTGCCGAATCTTTACGAGACACTGAACACTTAGGTGTTGTAATAAAGCGCAGTTTGTCTTGGTTGTATTTGCACTTTATTACACGATTATGATTTGTTTATGTGTGATTGGTGTGTGTGCTGTATCGTCTCCGCCTCTGCCGTTTTTCGTCTTGTCTTCCGTCTTCTCGTTTTCTCCCAACTATCGTCTTACGTCTTCGAGTTCTAGTTCACGTCTGATGTGTCTAGTCTGACCTCCAAAACCGTCTGATGTTTTCTGTGCGAATTCTCGCTAACGTCATCTGATGTGTTCTGTTTGATTTCTCCAAACCGTCTTACGTCTTCGACTTCTCACGATCGTCTGATGTCTTGTTTTATAATTTGTTGATTCTCAAGAAGGACGGTGAGTCCTTCCAAGTATTCCGTCTTCCAAGTATTATTGCCGTCGCAACACCTAACCTAAAACCCTGCGAACGGACCTCTATCTGAAAGGAACGATCTGTCCAAAGACGCCAACGGGCCATGGAGACCTTCGGTTGGATCTCATATCCATGCCAGACCTGAAGTGGCCCAAGAGTAACACGCCAAATCGGGTACCTCCCCGGGCGTACTCCTTAAGCCTACTAAGGGTCAAGCGCGGATTGACTTCCTCCGCTGGTTGGACCATGCTCTTTTCATTGGTACGATGATGATCTTAAATTCGCAACCAACATCTGCCGCTATATCCAAAAATGGACCAGGTGCGACAAAGCAGCGCAAAGGCGCCGAGATGCTTAAAGAAACATTAGTTGTTGTCCAAAGACACCCTCATCTCTGCTCTTCGTCTCTCCTGAAATTCACCCTTTCGAAGTCATCCGTACTCGCGCCTAATTCTAACCCTAACCCCAATTCACCCTCTACCCCCGGACACTCGTGTTTCGTTAATCGGGACGGACGTCGGGGAGACGGCGAGACCGTCGCGGCGGTTGGCAGTCCTCTGACGCCTAGTTTCGCGTTCGACAGCCGATTGACTGTTACCCGGCGACCTACCTGCCGGGACAACCTTGACGTATTTCAATGGGCAAGTCGCGGCGCAACCAGTTTCTGCGATAATGCTCCACGGACTCCATAATCTCGGCCGTAAAAGGAACAAAGCAATGGTGTCAAGTCTGTCGGCGACACATCGCGCGCGCGTCGTCTGGCAGGTGCACATCGCGGCCGTAGAGATGCCAGTTGTTCGCCGGTCCTCTTCCTCTCGTTCTCGTTCTCGTGCTCACCCGCATTGCGTGCGACCGCAGGTGCAACTGCACAACCGACGCCGCCTCGCGCAGATGCGCCGCGTTCGACCGGCCGTCGATGCAATTTTCTCCCCTGAAATCGGCTTCTTGCCCGCGTCAGAGGGGCGCGCGAGAGTCTTCCTTCCGCGCCTCTCTTCCCTCCCCTTTTTCGCCTTTTTCTTTCTTTCTTTCTTTCTTTCTTTCTTTCTTTCTTTTAGCTTCTCCTTTTTCTTTATCCCTTTTTTCTGCTCCGTCCGTGAGCCGGTGGATGGTTGGCAGGATACAGAGATTCGGATTGGAGGTTCTCCTCTGGCTGGCTCTCGAGATGGGTTCGCTCGGTTCTTCTCGAGAAGTGCCGGGTATGAAGTTTCCCAAGTTTTTTGTTGTTCTTGCGAGAGTTGCATGGCGTAGACTTAGAGGGAGTTTGAAGTATCGTTAATTCGGATCGCGAGTACGTGGCTGACTGTGATTGTTTTTCCTGCAGTTGGTTTGCTCGCAGGTAGAGAGCTCGAAGTTCAAGAGAGGCTCGAGTTTCGTGAATTCGAATGTTGCTTTCGTAATATAGAGACAAATTTGTAGAATAAATCGTATTTAATACTAGGTTTACGGACGCTATCTGTATACCTGTTTCTAAGGACATCTGTCTAATTGACAGGCAAAGGAAACCACGTGCCTTTCTTTTAACGATTAGTTTAATTTAAAAACAATTATGTCATGTTAACTGTCTTAATATAAGTTAACTAAATCTTTTATCATCGTATAATTGGAGCAACCGTCAAATTGACAGGTTCCGTAAATCTAGTGTTAAGTTATGACGGATTATGTTAACCATTTAGGAATTAATCCGGGTATTTTATAATTAATAGGTTGTAGTATATATATATTATAGTATATATAAGTTGTAGTATTAATAGTTAAGTATATAATTTATTTTAAATTAAATTGGGGTATTTTTTTAATTTCTCGTGCCAATAATGTATATATCAGAGTATTAACCCTTTGTACTTGAGGGGCACCTTTCAGTCGCCATTTAATCAAATTCTAAAGATGGATGTTAATTAATATATCAAATTTACAATTACCCAACGTATGAGTGGAATACCGAAGTAAAATAATTCTGCGTCTTAATTTGCATAGGATTTCTAGTGTAAATCTATTGTTAATAACAGGTATATGCATTCAGTAATTGCGAAAAGTAAAATTCTGAGACCAGTTATTTTGACTGGATCAATAGTTTCGGCGTGAAAACGCGTTAAATATGATTTTAATCGTATGCAGCTTATTTCCCGCGATTTGTAAATCTATTGTTAGTTGAAATCTTCGAATAGCGTGCAGTTTGTATTTAATAACGTGGAAACATGTTTTAGTGGATGATATTCTGATAGGTATTCGGTGAAGAAGTCTCACTGAGAAAACAATTTCCGGTCACGGATGACGAGCATAGCAGTGAACGTGTTAATTATGGTCAATAAAGACTCGAAGAATTTCTCGTTCGGCGAGTTTCAAGAATTCCAAACTCTCGTAAAGTTTCAGGAATTCAAAAATCAACTTCAGACTCGTCTCTGTTATTTCCTTTCTTCCGTACAATCATTTGCACTTCTATTCGTACGACTCGGAATACGCCGAATTTCTCGTCGTGTCGTCTTGCTCGACTCGGATAAGTGAATTTCGACGTAAAAATGGTGGCAGAATTTACGAAAACTCGTATCGACTGTGACTAGACTTGGCGACGCGGCTAGAAGCTAGGCAATCTGCGTACCGGGTCTGAATATTTATTTCGTGGGATTTGAAGGAAAGTTTCGGACAGCGGTGGTAGTTAGCGGCGCGCTGGCGCTAGTGTCGCGCAATCTCCGGAGGGCGCAGCCGGCTCGCGAAAGTAATTAAAATCGCATAGGACACCGAGCTCCTCGCGGCAAACAACGTAAACGTTTGCGAGCCGAGTTGGTTCGGTAATTCTGCAGCTCCAGAGAAATCCTTCGATTTCCAAGTCGTTTTCTCAGACACGGTCCACCTCGAGAACTCGACGATTTTTCCTCGTCGATTTTCCCACTCGTTCCCGAAAGTGGGAACGAAAGGGACCTCCAATTTTGACGGTGGCTCGTGCAACATGGCGACGTGTACCAACGTTAAAGCGTGTTTGGAAGACGTGGTTTTTTGACTCTCAAAGAGCTTTCGCCGTATCTTTGCCTCGACGTGGCGCCGTAATAAAGTCGAACAGCTTTCAGTCCGGCCCTCGCGCGATCGCGGAGGTTATTTGCGGACAGTGAGAGCACAACAGAGCCAAGTGCAGCTAGAAGGTTATAGAACACCGCTGTATCCACTGTGTCTGCGGATCTGGCCATCGCCAATGTACACAGGCTGCGACGAAAATCGAGCTTCCACTGGATTCGCCATTCGTCTTTCGAAGGAAAATTTCTCAGAACTGAATATCGTCGCGACGTGTCCTTAATCTTCCCCTTTTCGAGTTATTCTCGTTTAAGTCTTCTATTTCGAAATTTTTAACCCTTTACACTCGGCGATTTTTTCGTTACAGGAAAATAGTAATTCGAAGACTTTCTGCCATAATGTCGACGATATTTTCAAAACAGTGTATAAGAAATGCAAATTAATTGGAAGACGTAGAATTATTTTACCTAGATATTCGTTGGGCAATTTTAAATTCGAGATATTAATTAACAACGATCTTTAGAATCTGATTAAATGGTGACTGAGAGGCACCTCTCGAGTGCAAAGGGTTAAATCACATAAAAGACTATTAAATTAAAGTTCATCGATATCGCAAACTTTTTGGGGGAATTATACTCATGATACTTATGCAAATTCCAGATGTAGAATAATCGATGCGAGAATTATTGGTGTTGATAAAACATAGTGTGTATATTATACATCGTCTATACTCCGCAATTGATAATATTGTTCTTCAGAATGTTTAAATCCACCGTGAATTTTGTCTCAAGCCCAAAGATTATATCTTCTCCCTGTTATATCCCTGAGATACCAAAGAAATAAAAATTTATTGGCTTATAGAGAATAATATAATTAAATTTAGCTTTTACTGCTACGAATGATACGATACCACGTTTATTCTCTGAGGATGAACTCACACGGATGAGTTGTAAATTCACCACAGAGTCAAGGTCCACTTTAACATCTGGGGGGACGAAATTTTAATTGGTTAACCCTTTGCACGCGAAAGACGCCCTTCAGTCGCCATTTGATAAAATTTCGTAGCCCGATATTCGTATATATGTCAAATTGTAGATAATGTAACGGTGTGTGAGATATCGAAATCAAATAATTCTACGTGTTAATTATCATACGATTTCTTATTTACTGCTCAGAAATATCTTTCATCCCCTATCCTTCTTTGGCCAAAAAATCGTCGAGTGCAAAGGGTTAATATTTAAACAATGACACAGGAAGAACCTACTCTTCTAAGCTAATAAAATTTACGGAATTTGCAAATTTCCGATTTAACAAGGTCCCCCGATAATTTCAATGAAACTCAGAAACGAGAAAATTCGCAATGTCGCGGAAAAATAATTCACCCTGGAAGCGCCCAGCATTGCAGACCTGGGGAACGAAAACTGCAAATGCTACGACAATGGGCAGTGAATTAAGACAAGACTCGAAGAACTTCGGGAAGCAACTTCACTTCCCTGGCTATTGATTGGAACTTCGTTCGAAAAACGTTCTTCGGGCAGCCGTGCTCTGAATGGCAACGGCAAAACGTGCCATTTTCAGCACCCCCGATGGCGCGGAATGGAACCCCGGGGGTGGAGGGTTTGAACACCGAGCTCTCTTCGGGATCAGTCCGACCCTGCTTCTCCCTCGGCATCGAAAACATCTTCGTCGACTCGTTAACGGGATTAAAATCCTGCGTTCCACCCTCGCGAGAAGAAATTCGCGAGCGTTGGGGGGGCACGGAGGGCTTTGCCAGGAAGAATCCTCGGGTTTCCAATTTTCATCCGTACCTACGCGCGAAAGCGACGGTGCACGAAGCAGAAGAAAAGCTAGCCGCGTTGCGAGAGCAATACCGTGACGGCCACTGGCCTTCTTCGCCGTTCTTTATTCTTCCTCGACGACTCGCGTCTTCCCGGTCCCTTTCAGCCCCCTCTTCCGTTCCACCCGTTGTCCTGGCTCGGGATGTGTCGCAGCCGATTATTCTCGAAACCGGTTAACCGGTTATTTCGCCAGATTTATTATCATTCGGTACGCGCGTAATAATCGGGTATTTGTGGTACCCGGTAACGGGTTAATTATTTTTTTATGCATTCCTTGCGTCTCGGGTTTGAGTCGTTGTGGCTATTCGCGGCCAAATAAATGTGATTTATGGAGAATTATTATTGTTTACGTTGTATATCATTTTGGTGTAATTCGCTCTTGGCAAACTTGGGTTGTGGGCATTGACGTATCTCGTCGAGGGGGTCCTAGGGGATACCGTTGCTTTATTATCTTTGACAATAATAATAGTAATAATAATAATAATGATTTATTTGTTTGTACAAATAAGGAAATTACGAATATAAACATAGCTGGAAGAGAAGAAGGGGAATAATGGAGTATATTATTTTGGAATTTGATTATATAGGTATTAAAGGTCCCACCAAAATCCCACGAATATTTTAAATATCCCTAATTAACCCCTTTCCTTGTGAAATCGTGTCATAATCGTTTGAAGAATGTCAAAATTTCTATTCGAAAATAGCAGGCAAATGTTAGCTCGAATTTGGATTTCAGTTTCGAGGATTAAATTATTATCTGTCCCCCTTTTTTGAGACATCCCTAGAATTCTAAGGGTCAATCGTACTCGTATGAAGGATCACAAAATTCCTATTTGAAAATAGTAGAGAAATGTTAGCTCGAATTTGGATTTCAGTTTCGATGGTTCAATATCTTTCCCCCTTTTTTGAGACACCCCTGGTTTCTAGACACACCTAGAATTCTAAGGGTCAATCGTACTTGTCTGAAGAATTACAAAATTCCTATTAGAAAATAGCAGGCAGATGTTAGCTCGAATTTGGATTTTAATTTCGAGGGTTAAATATCTTTCCCTGTTTAGAGACACCCTTAATTTCTCGACACCCCTAGAATTCTGAGGGTGAATCGAGTCAGGAAAATTTCGCAGTCTCACCTTTCGCGAGCCAAAAATGCGACTGTGCATATTTAATTATTTAAATATCTTTCCCTGTTTAGAGACACCCCTAATTTTTCGACACCCCTAGAATTCTGAGGGTGAATCGAGTCAGGAAAATTTCGCAGTCTCACCTTTCGCGAGCCAAAAATGCGACTGTGCATATTTAATTAATCGGTAGTTAATTAATGCTAAAATAATCGGGATTATTTTCTTCCATGCTTTTCTATCACCTCCTCTCTGTTCTCGTTAGGAACATCCAAGGGGTTCGATAGGTCAGTTATTCCTCCGTGGCTGTTTATCGCGAACTATCGCCGGGATCTCACGTCCGCGGACTAGTATTTTATTTCCCTGGGGTACTTGGTGGACGTGGCCAGTTCGGGGGAGCTTTATTAAAGGAATCGAGCGCCACTTTGTCGAACGCTTACACACTCCCTCCGCGCTCTTCCCGCACAGGACGATATAAATCCGAGGTGAATAGGCTGTGCTCGGTGATCCTCCTTGCTGCGCAGGATGCCTCCCAGGTATTTCTATCGAACGTTGATAACTTTATGGCCGAGATCGTTGAGCCAGCAATGGGATCGAGCTCGTGGATCAGGTGTTGCATTCTGATAAGAACCCGGGTGTCGAGTAGGAGCTTCTTTTTGTTAATCCATAAATAACGCGTCGGGTCTTTAGCCTCTATGTAGCACTTGGCACAATTTTCAGGGGATTGTACCTCGTTCTTCCTCAGAATTTTATCGCTTTTTCGGCAGCCATATAGAATTTTGTTGGAAAATACCGCGAATAGGTTAGGTTTTACTGGGATGATCTCTCAGAATAACTATACGTGCCTTCTTTACGATTGCTTAGGGGAAGTGACTTCCCCGTTAGGTTTTATTAGAATTGCCGAAAATAGATGTCGCTAGCAGCGTGAAGCAACATGAAACGGGAGATTTGAATCCTGCAACGAGTTTTAACGGAGTTGCAAGCGTTTTCTGATCCCTTGGCTGATCCTCTGACAGAAGTCAATGAGAATTGGGATACGTATAGGGTCTACTTCACAGTCATCTTTATTAACATTTATTTTTCCAGTTGCTGGAGAAACGAAAGAACAACATTGAACCGCGATCAATAGAAATTTATCGTTGACTTCGCGTCATCGTTAAGTCTTAACCCTTTTGCCTACAAACACGTGTGAGACTCGTGGTTAGGGAATCGGGTCGAAATTGACTATCACGAGCTAGGCACGTGGTACATCGGTTGGGTCAAAATTGACTGTCACGAGCCTGGCACGTGGTAAGTCAGTCAGATCAAATATAAACATCACGTGTCACGCCCATGGTTTGTTGATATTTTGTTTACGTTTCGAGATCACGCTATTGAATGTTAAATCATAGGGCAAGGTGTTAATCTTCTTTTGTCATCGCGTGCTATAGTTGTTCGCCTAAAGAATAAATATGTGCATTTCCTAATTTATTTATACTACTCCGCATTACTTTATTATCCAATTCCAATACGATTTAATCCTCGGAGGGTAGATACAACGACTTTTCGACGAGCCAGCCCTGGAAAGCTCTGAGCAGCTTCCCTAATTTGTTAGCCGAACGTTTGGCGGAACTTTTTCGCGAGTTGGCGCAGGCGGATCGTGTTCTGCCGGTTAAAAATATTGTAACCTCGACACGATTCAATTGTACGCAATTCAGCGCAAATTGTAATCCGTTTCGCAATTTTCACGCTCTCTGAAACAGCCGTAATTGCGTTTCTACGTATATTTATTCCTAGAAATTACCACCGACTCTTGTTTCGTTTGCAACCGTGCCTTTCCCAACGTGCGCAGCGGATCGCGCAGCTTTTCCATATCCTCCGTTTGTAAACGAAATTTACAACGTTTGCTATGCAAGAAGAAGATGGAGTATCGATTGTATCTCGACCAAAGTGTATTCTAGCTGTCAAACCGTGAGAAACCACGTTGACATCGCGATATTGAAGCCTCTGTCGTTCTACTTGCTGTCAACAGATCTTCGTCATCCTTGCTCCCAGTCAATCTTCAGAATCCTCGATCTCAGGGATCTAGGACGTTTTCGCGATATATTTCACTGCCAATTTCGCAACCATAGTGTATAATTGCCTATGCAAAAGTTTCTTTCGCAAAATTTCAGATCAGATATCGAAATTTCAAGGTTTTGACATGATTCGGTCTTCGTCTTTCCTTCGTCGTTCCTCCATTTTGTATTCTAGCTGTCAAACCGTGAGAAACCACGTTGACATCGCGATATTGAAGCCTCTGTCGTTCTACTTGCTGTCAACAGATCTTCGTCATCCTTGCTCCCAGTCAATCTTCAGAATCCTCGATCTCAGGGATCTAGGACGTTTTCGCGATATATTTCACTGCCAATTTCGCAACCATAGTGTATAATTGCCTATGCAAAAGTTTCTTTCGCAAAATTTCAGATCAGATATCGAAATTTCAAGGTTTTGACATGATTCGGTCTTCGTCTTTCCTTCGTCGTTCCTCCATTTTGTATTCTAGCTGTCAAACCGTGAGAAACCACGTTGACATCGCGATATTGAAGCCTCTGTCGTTCTACTTGCTGTCAACAGATCTTCGTCATCCTTGCTCCCAGTCAATCTTCAGAATCCTCGATCTCAGGGATCTAGGACGTTTTCGCGATATATTTCACTGCCAATTTCGCAACCATAGTGTATAATTGCCTATGCAAAAGTTTCTTTCGCAAAATTTCAGATCAGATATCGAAATTTCAAGGTTTTGACATGATTCGGTCTTCGTCTTTCCTTCGTCGTTCCTCCATTTTGTATTCTAGCTGTCAAACCGTGAGAAACCACGTTGACATCGCGATATTGAAGCCTCTGTCGTTCTACTTGCTGTCAACAGATCTTCGTCATCCTTGCTCCCAGTCAATCTTCAGAATCCTCGATCTCAGGGATCTAGGACGTTTTCGCGATATATTTCACTGCCAATTTCGCAACCATAGTGTATAATTGCCTATGCAAAAGTTTCTTTCGCAAAATTTCAGATCAGATATCGAAATTTCAAGGTTTTGACATGATTCGGTCTTCGTCTTTCCTTCGTCGTTCCTCCATTTTGTATTCTAGCTGTCAAACCGTGAGAAACCACGTTGACATCGCGATATTGAAGCCTCTGTCGTTCTACTTGCTGTCAACAGATCTTCGTCATTCTTGCTCCCAGTCAATCTTCAGAATCCTCGATCTCAGGGATCTAGGACGTTTTCGCGATATATTTCACTGCCAATTTCGCAACCATAGTGTATAATTGCCTATGCAAAAGTTTCTTTCGCAAAATTTCAGATCAGATATCGAAATTTCAAGGTTTTGACATGATTCGGTCTTCGTCTTTCCTTCGTCGTTCCTCCATTTTGTATTCTAGCTGTCAAACCGTGAGAAACCACGTTGACATCGCGATATTGAAGCCTCTGTCGTTCTACTTGCTGTCAACAGATCTTCGTCATCCTTGCTCCCAGTCAATCTTCAGAATCCTCGATCTCAGGGATCTAGGACGTTTTCGCGATATATTTCACTGCCAATTTCGCAACCATAGTGTATAATTGCTAACGCAAACGTTTCTTTCGCGAAAGTCCAAAGCAGACATCGACGTTTCAAGGATTCGAAGTGACTTTGTCTTCGCCTGTAACCGATCACGGTCGATGGTCTTGGACGTAGTACCGATGTATCGATCGGCGAGAGCCGATGCAGGAGATAACATTTACACGTTATGAATCTCTGACAGGTTCTTGTGTCCTTTGCTTCGTAAAACTCGCGAGCTATCGATGCAGCGAGGCTTTGATGTACCAGGTCTCTTTTGTTCAGATTAAACAGCCGTGGCTGTGTAGATCGGAGTCGATAGACTTGGACGTGGTACCTGTTACGCGAGTTGACTTGCAGAAGTCGAAAGGTATCGAGGATGTCGATCATTGATATACTAGGCTCCTCTACTGTTAATAACTGTTTGTGCGGGTCTCTTGTAAGAATGGAGAACTGTACGTATCGTGAAGCTTGAAAATTTTATATCAATCTGACAGTACGTGCAGTCAGTTGATCAATTAGGCTACTCTCAGTCAACGAACAGTAGAAACTCACTACGCTCTCTGACACGGAATGTCAAATTTAAATTAACGCAATTATATATGCAATCCTCTCTATATACCTGTACCTAACTGCCAAAAATGTCACGTCAAAGAATTTTCCAATAGCTTTTCCTCTGCAACCGATTTAGATACAAAGAAATTTTGACAGCAAATTGCTAAACGCATTGCGTCTTTCTTCTCTGCTTGCACAAAATTCTCGGGTTCTAGGATTCTTCATTTGCGTTGGAGAGGGCGACGTGGTGGATCGAAGTTGAAATTCTCCTACGTACAAGCTCGCTCTGCTGCGCGTGAAAGATCCGTAAGGTCTGCGAGCCAAACACGTAGCGCTACGTGTTTTCGTCAGCTAGACTGGAAGTACCGGTTCTTCTGCTTGCCCTCGCGTATTTAAAAAAGCAGACAATTACACTGGCTTTACAACGGGGAGTAGAAGCTCATATTCCAAACTATTACATCTTCTTATCGATTACTCAGCTTGCACTTGCGGCCTCGAGCCGGCGCGTTCTCTCTAGCTGCGGGCGCTTGCAAAACGCGTTGGCCAAGCGTGTCGGAGAGGACAGAGATATGTCTTGGTGACTTGGCCCGGCCGAAAAAGCAAGTTCCACGCGATTGGTCTTGATGGGAAAAATTAAAAAAGAAACTTCCAAGCATAAGCAACATTACGAAATATTTACCGGTTGGAGAAGCACGCTTCCAGTCGCGCGAAACCTACTTCTCCGCGTGACGCCTCGTCATTTCCACTTTGTCCTATCCTGATTGTCATCCGAGCAATCGTCTGTCAAAATTTGGCGCGTTCTGCGGCCATTTTGAGTCCTCAATTTGCGGTCAACGCTCGATTTTGTTTGCGTTAAGTTTGGATTAAGTTTGGATTAGGTTTGTGCTAAGTTTAGATTAGGTTAGGGTACGTACTTCACTAAGTACCTAGTATTCTCTCTCAGCGCAACTAGGGGGGCTACTATGGGGGTTTTAGCGAGTACAAATTTCACATAACCTCACCTTCTTCCCTTCAAACAACTGGGATACCTTTTAGAAGATTTTCCTCGCGAAAAGGAAAAAGTTGGGTTAGGTTTGGGTTAAGTTAGGTCAGGTTAGGTCTCGATTCCTGTCGAACGCGCTGCTTCCTGGAATCTCCGCGAAGATTCCTCCGCGTGGGTCGTTTCGCGCTGGAAATTACATCTCTGGTCGTCCAGCTCTCGTCCGGCATCTCCGAGGCGAAATCGATCTTCATGGACGTGATCGCGGAACGACCTGTTTAACGACGGATTTTCAACTGTTATTCGGTGATCGTGGAACGGCGCGGAGCGAAAGAGAGCGAGAAGCGGGCGCGCGGAGCGGAGCGAGGAAGAAAGGGAACAGGAGAAGAGAGTCGGTGCACGAGAGTAGCTATCGTGGGACTCGTGACGAGGGAAGCGTGCACCAGGTACTTTTGAGAAGTCAATGGCCCTGATTACGAAGTGCCTGCGCAGGTACTTACGTCGGTTACAGTCGCTGTTACCCACAACCGTGAGTCGTCGACGCGGTTTTCGTTTGGTTACCAGGGGATCCGTCGCTTTCCGATTTTTCGTCTTGCAAGAATAGATCTAGATGTAGAATAAACGCATCGAGTTGGTAACTAAGTAATTGCGGATATTATCGATAGATGGCGTTTGCGCATTCTTTTGCTTTGTCACCGAGTTCAAGGCACCGAACTTATATTGTTTCCTCGCTGTTTGGACTTCCGCCTTTAATTTAATTGAAAAATTGCATCGATTAGTTATTTAGTTTCGTTTTCATCCCAGTTTAAAAATGCAAGGACAAGACGCGCATTTCGGACGTATTTTATTGTTTCATTTCCGAAAAGGCAAGAACGCAGCGCAAGCACGTAAGTTATGTGCCGCAAAATGGGAATGAAGCCTTGAAAGAAAGACAGTGTCAAAATTGGTTCGCCAAATTTCATTCTGGTGATTTTTCACTGAAAAATGCGCAACAATCTGGCCGTCCAGTTGAAGTTGATGAGACCCGTATCAAGGCTGTTATCGATTCAGATCGTCGTAGCGCAACACGTGAGATTGCAGAGAAGCTCAATGTATCGCATACATGCATTAAAAGAAAAATTAAAACAGCTTGGCTATGTCAAGAAACTCGATCAGCTTAAGGAAATTCATTTGACGCAACGCATTAGCATCTGCGATTCGCTTCTGAAACGCAACGAAATTGATCGATTTCTGAAACGACTGCTAACTGGCGACGAAAAGTGGATTGTTTATAACAACGTTAATCGGAAAAGATCGTGGATGATGCAAAATGAACCAGCCCAGACGACACCAAAATCTGAGATTCGCTAAAAAATTTGGTATTTTTCTTTTTACTTAAAATCCGCAATCACTTAGTTGCCAACCTAATAGAAGAATAGATACAACCAAGGGAGTATACCCTTTCTCTCTAATTTTCCTCCCTCGAAATATTCTTCGAATATCCCGTGTACCCCGCTTTAAATATCGCGCGGCTCTCGTTATCCCAATTATCTCTATCGAAAAAATCTATTCTTAACTTACTTTCATCCGCTGCCGACTTACCGGCCTTGGTTACCTTTTCTCCTTTT
Source organism: Eufriesea mexicana (assembly GCF_001483705.2). NCBI lineage: Eukaryota > Metazoa > Arthropoda > Insecta > Hymenoptera > Apidae > Eufriesea > Eufriesea mexicana. The sequence continues at coordinate 132,548 of NW_016907907.1, read as the reverse complement.
TAAATTCTATTTTTGCGGCATCCACTTGTTCGATTGCGGAATTTTTTCGCGCCTCGCGGACACCATTTTCTTTCTTCCCTCGTTTACCCCGATAACCAGGTTTCCATGGAATATCGGTGCTCTCGTTATCCCAATTACTTTCAGAAATTCTATTCCTATTTTATTCGCTCCGATCTACCCCCGCTTCGATTCGAATTTACAATTCTACCCCTACATCTCCGATTCGTCGTTGCACTTATCCAACTTTCGAGCTTCTGCGACTTGCCGAGTCTCGCGGGTATTATTTAACGTTAGCTAGAATTGGCGAGCCAGTCAAAACGAGCGGTCTTAAACTTCTCGTTTTTGCACGTATTGCAAACTGGCGACTGCTTTTGCCAAAATTAACGTCGGCTTTTATGTTAATAAGCGCGTTATCGCGTATCGCTTGTTTATTTTCATCGAGGAAGTTCAACCCTTTGCACTCGACGATTTTTTGGCCAGAGATGGATAGAAGGGGAAAGATTTTCTGTTACAAAGCTGACGATATTTTTCCGAGCAGTGAATAAGAAATCGTATGATAATTAACACTATGCCGTCCGGTGGCACCACGTTGGTGTCACGCGAAAACTATCAGGCAAATGCCGGTGACACCACGTTGGTATCATGCACAAAAGTATCTGGCAAGTGACTCAAACACAGGTCAAAAACAGGTTTGAATATATATCCTCAAAATTTCGAGAAAATAGAGGGACAGTATTGAGAACTCGTGAGAATTGACGATGAGATTAGTAAAATTAAACGATTTATGATCTTCCGAGGACCTCGAAAACCCGCTCTAAAATGATCTGAGTCAGTCCTACCGGCGTGAAACAAAAGAATCTCGATTAGACGTGTGGATGGTATAGTGTTAACACGTAGAATTAGTTAATTTCGGTACCTCGTACACCGTTACGTTATCTGAAATTTGATATATTTATGAATATCGAGCATCGAAATTTTAACAAATGGCGACTGTAGAGCGTCTCTCGAGCGCAAAGGGTTAATGATTATATTTAATTACAAGTGCAATTATTATCGTCTCACTTGATGTTTATTATAGATTAATTTGTTCTTGAAATTTTATTCACTGCTCTTTTTATTTTAATCATTATTATCTCCAATCGCAATTACGTCCGCGTGTACTATACTTAGATACCTCATTACGGGGCAGTAGATTCACTGTTAACCTTTCGTGAACGAACATCCACGAATAATCAAAGTCTTCTTCGATTATGCTTCATAGATTTGCAGATTTTCCTTAGAAAGAAGGGAAAAAGAATTTATCTCGCGTTTCGAAATTTGTTTGATCAAATTTTCGAGAATGGAGGGCTATTTTTCTGGATTCTCGTATTCAGTTTCCTTTTTCTTAATTAATTTCCATTTTTCCGAACTCTCGTGGAAGAATCAACGTAAGAAAATTAATTATACGAATACAGAAAGACGAATTGAGTGTTTAATTAATTTAAAATTAACGTAGTCTAAATGGCCATTTTTTAAATTTTCGTTCAAAATTCGTTATCGTCAACCACTCGTTCTCGCGATTTTTATTTCAGCATACGTGTAATCGATTTTTTAATGCTTCCTATTGTTCCATTTTTTAAAAAAATTGTACCCCTTTCTCATTCACCCTTAAAATTTTTATTCAAAACTCCACATTCGTCGTTATCTTCTTAATCACTCATCTTCCTGATTTTTCTTTCAGCATACGTGTAATCGATCTTTCAGTGTCTCCCATTGTTCCATTTTTTAAAAGAAATTCTAACCCCTTTCTCATTCACCATTAAAACTTTGATTTAAAATTTCGCAATCACTGTTATCTTTTTAGCCACTCAGCTTCGTGATTTGTCTATTGATATACGTGTAATCGATCTTCCAATGTCTTCCATTCTTCCATTGTTGTTAAGTTCTGCTGTTTCATTTATTCTTAAAATTTTTAATCAAAATTCCACACTCATCGTTATCGTCTTAACCACTCATCTTCGCAATTTGTCTGTCGATATGCGTGTAATCAACTTTTCAATGCTTTCCATTGTTCCATTTTTTAAAAAGATTCTACCCCTTGCTCATTCACCCTTAAAACTTTCATTCAAAATTCCACATTCGTCGTTATCTTCTTAGCCACTCATCTTCGCGATTCTTTTTTCAGTATACGTTTAATCAATTCTTCAATGCCTTCTATTTTTTCCTTTTTTTTTCTTTAATTCTACCCCTTTTTCATTCATTCTTAAAATTTTTACTCAAAATTTCACATTCGTCGTTATCTTCTTACCCACTCATCTTCGCGATTCTTCTTTCAGCATACGTTTAATCAATTTTCCGATGCCTTCCATTTTTTCATCTTTTTTTTTTAATTCTACCCCTTTTTCATTTGTTTTTTTTAAATTATACCCCTTTTTCATTCATTCTTAAAATTTTTACTCAAAATTTCACATTCGTCGTTATCTTCTTAGCCACTCAACTTTGCGATTCTTCTTTCAGCATACGTTTAATCAATTTTCCAATGCCTTCCATTTCTTCATTTCTTTTTCTTTAATTCTACCCCTTTTTCATTCATTCTTAAAATTTTTACTCAAAATTTCACATTCGTCGTTATCTTCTTACCCACTCATCTTCGCGATTTTTCTTTCAGCATACGTTTAATCAATTTTCCAATGCCTTCCATTTTTTCATTTGTTTTTTTAAATTCTGCCCCTTTCTGATTCCCTCTAAAAATTTTCATTCAAAACTTCACATTCATCGTTATCGTCTTACCCACTTATCTTTGCGATTTGTCAGTCGATACACGTGTAATTGATCTTTCATTGTCTTCCATTCTTCCATTTTTGTTAAGTTCTACTGATTCATTTGCTCTTAAAATTTTTATTCAAAATTCCGCACTTATCGTTATCCTCTTACCCACTCATCTTCGCGATTTGTCTGTCGATATACCTGTAATCGATCTCCCGATATCTCTCGTTCCTCCATTTTGTTAAAAGGTTTCACCGCTTATTAATATACCGATAATTTGACTGTGTCAGCTTTCGCGTTAGACCAATCCGAAGATCGGAAAAAGCACCTCTTGCACTCTGGCGAATATCGGAATCGCAGTGGCGAATGGCACGCGGAACAAGAAGGGCCGAAATGAATTCGCGTTGGCGAATTAATCGGCTTGCGCGAAAGGCACCCGCGGCCCGTTATCACCGACCATAACTCAATTTATGTTAATGCGTAGTTAATTGCGCGCTATTTGCAGCGAGGCGTGTGTACGTCCGTTTTGGATATCCGCTATTGAAGATGATACCGCTCGCGCGTAGGATTCGCGAAATTACCGATTCCTAGATACATCGGCATTAAAACTTACACGCGCGCCATTGTTGCGTGCCTGAGCCAGGCATTCGTAATGAGCCGAATGGATTAATCGGTTACACTGGCTGCGGAAGATGGATACCCGATCGAGCTGATTAAATTTCCCTGTCCGTTTTAGCATTCTAATGCGGCCTTGCTGCCTCTCGTGCTTTCGTATCTTTCAATCTCTGTACCGTATCGTTTGAGTACTGTGTCGTGTATTATGCCGGAATAATTTTCGCCCAAGGATCACCGGTAATTTTCTTCCATTACTACCTCTAGTCTATCTCTATCGTGGCTTTTTTCATTTTTCTTGTAGGGATGATAGATCCCAGGCACGGTTTTTTGAGCTTTCTACGGAGTCTCGACCCTTCGTGGATGAGCGCCTTCTTGATTATGATTTCTGATTCGAGGATGCCTTTTTTAAGGTGTAACTATGCGTGTTTTTGCGAGATAGATTGTGGATTATGGTAATAACAGCGAGGATGGAGGAAGATAGGTATCGTTTCGTGGAGATTTTGATAGTGGTATTTTCAGAAAAAATACCTTCGTTTTATTCGATGCGTCGATTGATATTTCCAAAAATTACACTTCGTCACGTCGATATTTATCGATATTTCGGAAAACTACACTTCGTCACGTTGATATCTATCGATATTTCGTAGAATTACACTTTGTCACGACGCCATTTATCGATACTTCGAGCAATTGTTCTTCATCACGTCGATATTTATTGATATTTAGACAAAATGCACTTCGTCACATCGATATCTATCGATATTTCGAAGAATTACACTTCGTCACGTCGATATTTATTGATATTTAGACAAAATGCACTTCGTCACGTCGATATTTATCGATATTTCGTAGAATTACACTTCGTTGCGTCGATATTTATTGATATTTAGACAAAATGCACTTCGTCACGTCGATATCTATCGATAGTTCGAAGAATTACACTTCGTTACATCGATATCTACCGATATCTCGAAGAATTACACTTCGTCACGTTGATATCTATCGATATTTCGAACAATTACACTTCGTCACGTCGAAATTTATCAATATTTCTAGCAATTATACTTCGCCATGTCGATATTTATCGATATTTCGACAAATTACACTTCGTCACGTCGTCATTGATCGATATTTCAAGAATTACACCTCGTCACGTCGTCATTTATCGATATTTCGAAGAATTACACCTCGTCACGTCGAAATTTATCGATATTTCGACTGATATTTCCAAAAATTACACTTCGTCACGCAGACGTTCCTACGCAACGACATATTTCGAACCCTCGCCGAATTAGACTGCCCGAAACGGTACGGTCTTCCACCATAGCACCCGGCACACCTCGTCTAACGGTCGTAGGAGAAGAGAAACACGGAGGATGGATTCTACTCTCGGTAACCTTCGTCCTCGGCCATTAAGGAGGATGATTTTTCGCCGGGGGTGCAATTTCCGATTATACCCGGTCGCCGCTCTTCGCCGCGAACGCGCTTAATTCGCGGGGTTAGCAGACGCACTTGTCACGGTGACAAGTTGCCAGCGGCGGCCGCAATAAGGTGTCTCCGCGGGTGCATTAATTAACCGGCAGCGGCGCAACTAGCCAAGCAGTTGACGTCGATATCACGAATATTATTCGTCTCGTCTAGGGAGACCTCCGACGCGTAAACTCGACGGGACCGCCTAGGATCGATACAGACACGGCTCGTTCGCGTAGAAACGAAAGCCTCCTCTCTGCCCCGTGCCGAATACTCGGAACAAAAGTACTCGCCGGGTCCCTGCGTCAGGGGTTGAAAGGATAGTCGCGACCCTCGCGTAAAACGGCGAATTAATTTCCAAGCGGCAGACGTCGATCTTTGTTTTTCACGGCCAGTCGATTAACGCTTTATCCACCGTTTTGCGCTTCGTCGATGACGATTCTCGAGCTTTGCACGTCCCAGCATCTCGCTATTAACTACGAACGGGATCGAGCACACGCCACCAGCGTGGAAATTTTCGGATGTCAAGCCCCAACGACACTTGATATCTATCGAAACTTGATAACTATTCGAAAGAAATCTGTAATTATGGCAATAATTAAATTTTAATCAGAAATATCTCAAAACTATCGAGTAGTCTGTTAGCGGTGGTTGAAAGATTATCAACCACAAATATTAAGTTCAAGTATAATTAATTTATCGCAATCACATGCTCACACCTCTTCTCGCTATTAAAACTCAATAGCAACTGGCTTATGCCAAATCACTCTCGTTTCGCTCTTTCTTCTTTCATACATTACACGAACATACACAACTCACACAGCATCTCAATCATTACACGCATACTTATTTATCACGATAACCTGAGTCCATTAAATATTGGCATCCCATGCATACTTGTTTCACTCATCCCTTTCTTACAGATATCGTTCCTTTATTATATCAGCACACACATATTTAACCCTTTCGCGACAGCATGACTGACCATACTCCGCCACCATTTTCTGCTTTGCCTAATGTCTGTACTAGCTTTATTTTGAATTCGCTATTGAAATTAATATATATATTACTAATACATATTACGCACATATATGTATATATATATTAATAATTAGTTCACATATTAGTAATAAATACGGGGTGTTCCAAAAAATATATACACACTTTGCGTGATTATAAAAACAGTATATATTTAGATGGATTACAGATTAAAGGTACAAATTAAAGAAAACACATGTAAAATTTGTTTAGTCAGCGCAAATGTTCAAATTCAAGATGTTCATTTTGATCCAAATATTGCTGATAACGCGTAACGTTCTAAATTAGAAAGAATGAGGTATTAGAGAGTGTATACGTTTTTTTGGGACACCCTGTATTAGTAATTATTAATATATATATATAATATAATTATGATTTGCCGTATGTAGACAGCATCAGCCACTGCAAACCAATAAATGACTGACGTATATATACGACGTCAGCCGCTATGAAGCAATAAGTGACTGCCGTATATATGCGACACCCTTCGCGAAAGGGTTAAAAATCTACAAACCCGCAAAGTTTCAACTAAATCAACGACTCGAAAGATTGCACTCTCCTAGTAAATACAATTTTGTCATGTTTATGGGATCAAACGAAAATAAAGATATAATCATTATGGACTTAACACTAGAACTACCAACCCAGTGAAAATGACTGGTCCCAGAATTTTCCTTTTCGCAATCATCGAACACGTACACCTGCTTTGAGAATAAAATTGGTATCAACTCAAAATTAAGAAAGAACTGTAATCGATATATTCACTCGTATTCATCGTATCGCTGAAATTACTATAATCTGTGCACGTTATAGTTAGGTACCCATTAAAGATCGGTAGTTCTAGTGTTAAAAGGGAGTTGTTTATTAGGCAAATTAGCAAAAAGTCCTACAGTTAGAGGTATCGTCGCCTTTTAACTCATTGTCAACCCAGTTCTCCAGCACAGAAGTAAATATAGGCAATGATAAACCTGACTCCGTCTATACTCGTCTCTCTAATCCACGAGAATCCAGTATTTTCCTCCGAATGGCCATAATATTTTATTTAAATAAACTTGTTTTATTATTAACACTAGAACTATCAACCCAGTGAAAATGACTGGTCCCAGAATTTTCCTTTTCGCAATCATCGAATACGTACATCTGAATTGAGAATAAAATTGGTATGAACTCGTATTAAGAAAGAACTGTAATCGATATATTCACTCATATTCATCGTACCGCTTAAAACTACTATAATCTGTGCACGTTATAGTTAGGTGCCCACTAAAGGTCGGTAGTTCTAGTGTTAAACGCGACAAGTGTCGAAATATTTCTTACACGAGTAGGAATAACCCAGTCGCGACTCGGCTCCACGAGCATTCCCTGCCATCCCTACAGCCTGTACCCTTTATCGTTAATTACTACCAGATGGTGGATCCAAGGGACCAGCCCGACCAGTCGGACTGCACTGGTCGTCCCCTGCGTCCCGTGAGACGCTCCGAATTCCCGATCCGCGCCAAGTCTGCGCGCGTCCGCGCCGCGGCGACTTTCCCAGGACTCTGCGTCGCCGGACGAAAAGCGGTCGCGTCTCGTGGAAAAAGGGAGAACAGCTGCGTGGAGGAGAGGACGGGAAGGCAAGAGCAGCCGATGAAGCACGACCCAGTGAGAGGAGTCGACCGGACACGCGACGCTCGGCTGAAAAGGCGTCGGCCGCTGCTTACGCGCTCGCTCGGCTCGCGGCCGCATTGTTATACGCGGAGCGCGGCCGACGATGAATTGCAAATTGCAGCGACGGTGTAACAGTATTGCGTTACACTGTTACCCGCATCATAATGCGTATTCCAGAAGCTGGATTACCGTAACAATCGGTGCATCCTCTACCGGTTCGTGCTCCGCTTGATTTAACTCGTTTTCTACCCCCTTCAGCTCGAAGGCCGACGCACCCCTCCGCGCGATTGAAATTCACCCGCGAGAGAGGAACGGAGAGAGAAATTCTTTGTGTTTTTCCTTCCCTTCCTCTCCCGGCGAGGTCTCTCGCTCTTTCACCCCTCGCGAGAACCTCTACCCCTGTACTTTGGCTAATCTCCACCGGGCCCCGTCGCGCAACCGACTCCGCGCGCTACGTCGATCGCAATCTCCGCGGGCAAATAAAATATCGACGACGCGCAGTTGCACCGTATCGACCCGTAATAAATTATCGCCGATAATCGCCGTTGCGATAAACGTCATTGTTACGGCCGCCGGCGGTGTTTTATCGGCTCGTTAACCGCCGATGTACGCGGCTCATATCCGAAAATCGGGACGGGCGTGGGGCACCGGCCACGAGTCGCTGCAAGACGACACTGGGACCGCGTTCAAGAATATACAGTGCTCCTGCGTTTTACCTTGTAATAATTTGGACGAAGAGGTTGGTTAGGAAGAGGAAATAATTAATCGGGGAGTATTTTTATTATTCGTAGCATATAATGGCAGAGTAATAATAAATTGGTTATATAAGACAACATTCTTATCCAATGAAGCGTTTATCCTGTTGGCAGTCATGGATGACAATCGTGTGATGCCTTGGTAACGGTTGACAGTCGACTAACTGTCAATTTTCGTTCAGTTTGTACAATTATTATTAATATTATTATTTTATTTATAAATGGACCGTAGTCCATTAATGTCATTGATGACCATAATCCACGGTCATTGATATCGTTGGCGCAGGTATCCTCGTTGTGGTGGTGTAGCTAGAAGGGATGATAAGGAAAAGGGAGAGATGCGTTTTGTCCCGGGCCTGCTAGCGGACTCATCGGTAAGGCTTTCTTCTAGCAGACCCTGTCTTAGACTGGGATGCTATTGGAAAGACGGGAAGTTATACATATAGGATTTTGGAGAAAGTCCTCGAAGTCGGAATCCATCTAGTGGCGAGGGTGAGAATGATGGTCGCTGCAATATAAAAGAAAAGCAAACAGAAACTTGTTCAAGAGGAATAGGTTCAATCGATAATTGATAATCCGTAATTGCCTTTTGAAAGTTTGTAAAGACCCTTCAAAACATCTATGTGATTATAAAGTGTTTGAGCGAGTAATAATACGATTAATTGGATTAATTAATCCATATGTAGATCTAGACATTTGTATATGAAAACTTGCTCTTGATCTCCATACACGTTCTGGTACATAGAAATTAGTTTGTGTAAGAAGAGAGGAGCAATCAACGCGATTATTAATTAAATTAAAGACAAAACTATGATCAGCTATTCTTCTTCGTGCAGACAATATTTCCAGGTTGTCAGTATTTAAAAATTGGTATTGGGTTATTGAACTTATGTGCACAGAAATTTATGCTGCACTCTGTCTATCATGATTTTATGATTAAAGCATTTAGGAGACCATATAATTGAAGCGTATTCAAATAAGGGACGAGCAAGGGCAATATATAGCAATCCTATAGTGCAAACAGTTGTAAATAGTTCGAGCACTTCGGTCACCAATGACCACCGTGAAATCACGCAAGAAACCGTCATGTGTGTCATATCTGACCAACGTGACAGTCAAAGCGTTAAGACGCGTTATAAACAAGACGATCATTTGCGACGCGACACCTACTCGATCCGAGGAGCTAGGTGCGCGAGAGTGGACGTGGAACACAGGCTGAAGCAAACCGGTACTGATCCTAACCAGGCTCGTGACGTTGGAACTAAATTTGCATCGTTCCCGCTTCCTGTTGCCTCGCCTGTTCCATTGACGAACCTCTCGCGCCGCCATGTCCAGTTCGATTTCTCGTAATAAGGAGCGAAGAATGTAACCGGGTACCCGTGGTACAGTTAATCGATATCTCGAGCAGTCTCGAGGCGATCTTCTTGGCGTCGGCATTCTCCGCGACCGAGAGTCACCTGTCCTCTGTCATTTATCTCCGGATCGGCCGGTGATCAAAGGATTAACGTCGTTTTTGACGCAGCGCGTCAAAATATCGCGGCGCAAGCCCATGGGCACAGGTAATCAGCGTCGGGATCGATCCCGGCTGCTCATTAGACTTAATCAGTCTGCATCGATGCTGCCAACTGTTGGCTGCGCGACACGGCTATCGTCCCGTAACTGTACCTACGGCGAACTCCGACGCTCGTCCCGTCCCATCCGACGCACACACGTTCGCCTTGAACCTGCTTTACCGACAGATTATTAAGCATATGCATTGTCCATTAGCCAGACCCGTGGCATCGCTGGCCATCAGCCATGCATCACGGCTGGTTGGCATTATGGGCATACGCGACGCATTGTCAGGATTGCACCGCCCCCGACGAAAAACGACGGGATCACGCGGCGCATGGCCGAATTCGAGACAACCCTGGACACCGGATGCCCTCGTACGTTGGATTTATGGCGTTCCCCGGTGTTACGCGAGCATCGCCGGGCCGCGTAGACCACGCCGGCTTTGATTTTGCCACCGGTTCCCCCGTCCAACGACACGGCACTGGGTGGAGAAGTTCCGCTGTTCTTGGAAAATGATTAGAGGTTCGTTAAACCGGACGTATCGCGTGCGTCGAGGGTTTCTCGATTGCTTTCGGCTCAGGTCGAGTTTGAAATCTGCTACTTCGAGCCCAGCCATCGAGGAATGTGCCCAAGTGGCTGGGTGTGCTTTGATCGATTTGCAGCAATGGTATTCCATTTATGGGCGGTAGTTTGTGTCTCTTTGCCAGAGGATAGGGAGGTAGAGCTAGATTGATTTAAATTGTTTGCAAAAATTCTTTTTGGATAGTAGATCATACCATAGATCGCTCAGGAAATGGTACAGTATCATCGGATTTGTCAATTTATTCGACACTCTCATAGTTACGCAACTATCATTTCGTACTTTTCTAAGTAATTCCAGTTTAATGCAAGTATTCGTTGTCAAGTAAGCCTAATCGATCAGACCGATGTCAAAGCCTAGGCGTCATGCAGTTTCAACTTGACACACCGTAACCCTAGTTTAGATCGAGCATGGCCCAGGTTTAATATACTCTGGGTCTAGTAGATCATACCATAGATCGCTCAGGAATTGGTACAGTATCATCGGATTTGTCAATTTATTCGACACTCTTATAGTTACGCAACTATCATTTCGTACTTTTCTAAGTAATTCCAGTTTAATGCAAGTATTCGTTGTCAAATAAGCCTAATCGATCAGACCGATGTCAAAGCCTAGGCGTCATGCAGTTTCAACTTGACACACCGTAACCCTAGTTTAGATCGAGCATGGCCCAGGTTTAATATACTCTGGGTCTAGTAGATCATACCATAGATCGCTCAGGAAATGGTACAGTATCATCGGATTTGTCAATTTATTCGACACTCTCATAGTTACGCAACTATCATTTCGTACTTTTCTAAGTAATTCCAGTTTAATGCAAGTATTCGTAGTCAAATAAGCCTACTCGGTCAGACCCCTGCCAAAACCCAGGCGCCATGCAGTTTCAACTCGACATACCTTAACCTTAGTTTAAATCGACCGTGGCCCAGGTTTAACTCTTTACACTCGACAATTTATGGGCTAAAGAAGAGTAAGAGTTTGAAGATTTTCTGCTATAAAATTGACGATATCTTTTTGAGCAGTAAATAAGAGATAGTATAATAATTGACACGTAGAATTGTTTGCTTTCGATGTCTCGCACATCGTTATATTACCTTACATTTGACATATTAATATAAAAGGTTAATATACTCGGGGTGTAGTAGATCATACTATACATCCCTCAGGAGATAGTACAGTCTCATCGAATTTGTCGATTTATTCTCTTACACTTAGGCGACCATTTTTCCATTTTTTACAGTTAATTCATTCCAGTTTAACGCAAGTATTCGTTGTCAAGTGAGCCTACTCGATCAGACTCCTGCCAAAACCCGAACGCCATGCAGTTTCGACTAGCCACATCGTAACCTTAGTTTAGATCGAGCATGGCCCAGGTTTAATATACTCGGGGTGCACTGATTCCCGGTGTAGGACTGGTCTAATGTATCTCTTATACTCTGGCAGAGCCTAGACCCTGCGTGGACTAGCACCGAAATGCCTCAACTCGTCGTATTTTATCTGGTCCCGGTTCCGGTAGTCCTTAGACGGCGTTACACGGGTTTCGCGTATTATAGTTATCGTAAACCAGGCTGTAACACGGTCTATTTCCACCAGCTGTACTCGAGTACGCGTGCACCCCGAAATAAACCGCCGCGAATCGATTTAAATATAAAGCGATCCAGCCGTGCGATGACTTCCGATCATCGGCCAGCACTCGCGTGTTTTACGCCGAGTTTCGAAAAATCGCGCCACAGATGGCGCCCTGGAGTTACTGCACGGGGACGGTCGCTCGAAAGCGGAGGAAATCGTCTTAATGGTTCGTTGGACGAAATATTACGACGTTTTAAACGACCCGTTTATACCCGTCGGCTGATATACGATCACCGGGATTCGTTTTATCCCACCCAGCCACGATATTAGCCGTTTAAGACACTTTCGTCCCGATTCGAACTTGCACACGACTGGCAACCTAAATTTCCTGCAACTCGTCCTTAGCTACCGCGCTTTCAGCGTAATAAGACCTTGGACCGCGGTGTAGGTGTGAACACAACCGTGTTAATTAAAAATAACGCGGTACTCGCAACGTTTCTAGAAATGAATAAACGTCGCCGCGAACGGCCGCGTGGGCAGATACGTGTACGTGACTCCGAATGGAAGATGCTGAGGGCGTACGGGAATTCCTCGGGTAGACTCGGATAAGGTTCGCTGGATGATCCGTCGTTTGTTTCGAGTTCTTGCACCGAGTGGTCCATCGTCTTCTCGCGGGCACGAAGTTTGTCCGAAATCTCCGTGTTGGACAGAGTTGTTAGTACACGGATATTAACTCGACGCGGCGACTTTCTGAACCCGAGTCCCAGGAGCAAATAATCGACCAGATCCGGCGTTGAAAGTCGAAACGAGAAATTCTTCTGGCCAAAATCTCTGACAATTTTGGAGTTTCAGAAGTAAGCTCTCCGATTTTGGAGAGTATTAGGAGAGGATTTTTATAATTCAATCTGGGATATCGAAGAGGATAGACTAGGGGGTATTAAAACATTGTCAGCTACAGGGTACTTGGAATAGAAATACAATTCATTTTTCTCCAAACTTTTGAGATACGTTGCAATGCACTTGGCACTCATCAGACGTCACACAAATTCGTCTACCCATAGGAAGATTTAATGATTTTTGCACTTGACGTGACATAGGGGTTCACTGCTTACAAATTACTCGTGAATAGCGTTAATGGAAACAGGACACGAATCCTAGAGACTTTTTAACATTCGATACCCCATGCTTTGTCAACACCAACGCGAAATAAAACAGAATTACTGCATATATGGCACACATTCTCTTCAAAGTATCGCTATACAATGGTTCGGGTGACGAGATCGGTTCGTTGTCAAAATCGTGTACAAAAATCGTGTCGAAAATTTAGGAACGCGAGGCCCTGACACTCGGATAGGTCGTTGGGCTGCTGTGTCAGAGGAGACGGGGAAACGACGCGATAACGGGAAATTCTGCAGCAGACGGGCGAACTCGGCGTAGGACTCTGTGTTGGTAGTCGGAGGTTCACGGGGAGGCGAGTCGCGCCGGGGTGCCGCGGCTCCAGTGACGTCACTGGAACGTCCGCGGAAGGGGCGGGGCCCCTCGAATCGATGAGCGTCGCGACGCCGGGGGCGGCGACGTCGACGACGAGTGTAACGAGCCGCCGCTCCCGACGCCGACGTCGACGTCGGGGGACGGGGGTTTCCAGGCCCGGATCCACGTCGTCGCGGCGGAAACGCGGAGCTCCGCGAGCCCCGCAGGCTCCGAACGCGAAATTCGATTTGCACCTCTCGGTCGATGAGCGCATTCATCGACCAGTTGCCTGGCAAATTCTCTTTTTCCTTTCGATACCTTCTTATTTCGTAGGCTTATCGTATCCCGGATCGTTGCTTTCCAATTGCTACGCGAAAGATGATTATATGCGCTGTTTTTAACGAGTGATACATTTGAAACGACAACGAGGTACACAGGAAGAAGGAATTTTAGAGATTGTATTGGTGAAATTGGAAAATAATTCCACGATACGTACGGTAGTTATGATACGTTTATTATGAACGTATACTGCTGGTGAATTGCAGAAATGTTGCATAAGTAGCGTGTAATGTTAGTCGAAAGCACCATTAAATCTTTGCGATGCAAGGAGTATTCAGTGCTTTATCTCAACTGGTTCGTAGTGATGTATATACTTACTTGGAAACACTGCGCGAAATATCGATTCTATTTCCACCTTACGACGGCTCCCCGCATAACTCACTAGCGCCACCACGGTCCATATCTACGATAAATGTATTTCGTACGCTATCGAATTATTTTCTGACTTCTCCGATAGAATTTTTAGTATTTTCTCCTTACTGCGTGTACTATATTATTTCAATTTTCATTTTATTTCAGTTTAATTTATACATCTCGCTTGTTTAACGCGTGAAATGTAAGCGTTCGAATATTTTCCCACACGATTACGTATTATCGACAAAAATTTGGATTTCGCGATAGTGTCGCGATGATGTATGGGATATCGTTGAAATAGGGGATGAAATGGAGAAGAGACGACGTGCTCCTCGATTCGTTGGCCACGTCGATCATGGGGGTACGCGTGTCGCGACGAAATCGCGTTAGAGCACGATAAAGCGAAATTAAAGGTCCAACGAGAGGCCGGTTAATTGAACGATGGATATAATTGGTCGTAATTACTCGACCATCAACGTCGAGCGATTTGGAGGTTTTTCGTGGCGAGCCAGTCGGTGGGCCAGTGATTTCGTTTGCCTGTGTGGCCCTCAGACTTTTTGCAGCTGTGTGAGATTTAGCGTAACGACAATGTTCGAACATTTACAGAAATAAATTCCTGGTATCGTGCAAACAATTATTAGATTATTTAACCTCGTGTAAACCTACGCGACTAATTTCCATTTAGCATGACTCATCAACGACGTCGTCCCATCCCCAGTGATCACGATCTATCGCGAGCTACTCAGACAGAGAGGGTTAACGATCTACCATCTCCGGATGCCAAAAGTTATTCTCCATTAGACTGACGACCGTGCATCTTCTCTTGACCCGAGCCTTCCAAATTCCGTCAAACGCAATTATCCCGATAAAAGTTTTTACAAAGGGTGAAACTTCGTCTGGTCAGTTAGCTACCGTCAAATTAGGGGGCTGATGTTGGCAGCCAATGGGTCCCATTCAATGTTTGTTACTGTATTACAAGACAATTTCCTTGCGACGGCCGTACACAGAACCTGAGATCCGGTAGCCCGATAATCGCAGGTGCATAATGCGCCTAATTGGTAATTAAAGGTCTCGCCAGTAGCGTATACACCGCGCGCCCCGCCTACCCTCTGCGTCTCTCTCGCTCTCCACGGGAAGATCATGAAGCGTCATGCAAACCTAATATCGACGGTATTACACGATGTACACACGGTGTCTGTCGGGCCCGATTGAGACCCTGTTCGGCTGATTGTTCGAGAGAACGGAGGGCAACGGTGAACGGCAATTAAATCGCTGACTGGGCCGGGCCAGCGGTTGCGAGACGTTCCTTCGAAATCTGTAATTAATCCGTGAGTATAATGATACGGGGATAGGGAAGGCTGTTTTTGCCATTCAGCCTGCTCCCTCGATCGCTCGGAACACTCTCCTTGTTCGCGGCTAATCGAAAGCAAGGATTGAAACCGCTGGAGGGACTTTTTGACCGGTGTTGACAGGGAATAGGACAGAGTTGGGCATTTCAGCCGATTTCTCGGATTTATGGGATCGTTACTTCGGAATGGCGAGGTGGGTATAGTGGTCTTGTTTAATTTGACACGTTTGCTGAGTCCAGTTTCACGTTGGATAATTAGGGGAGTGATAGATAGGTAGCTTTTTGGCGAGTCACGTTTGGTTGCGCGGTGTTCCTTTTTATCGTTAGCGCGTTGTTTGTCGGATGGAGGCCATATTTCGAGTAATTACAGGAACACGCGGTTGCGAATCGGACCCTGTTTTACTGCTGACAGATTTCCTAGATTTATTAGATTCCTATTTCAGGAGGGTGCTTTTAATTTTACAACTCTTTCAGCTGGAATATACATAAATTTCAATTCACAAACAAACACGGTAGTTAAATGAAACTAGATTCAGTTAAGTTTTAATAAAAGCAAAGTTAGAAAAATATTTACTTGATGATCTTCACTGTACAATCCTGATCTGCATATCTAGCTCGAGGAATCTATTTTCCAAAAAGAATTTCTTTCTTTCACTATTTTCTAAGTACTCTCCCCTAAAATGACAGCTAGATAAAATTTGATCCAGGTGAACTTTGATAAAAGCAAAGTTAGAAAAATATTTACTTGATGATCTTCACTGTACAATCCTGATCTGCATATCTAGCTCGAGGAATCTATTTTCCAAAAAGAATTTCTTTCTTTCACTATTTTCTAAGTACTCTCCCCTAAAATGACAGCTAGATAAAATTTGATCCAGGTGAACTTTGATAAAAGTAAAGTTAGAGAAATATTATGTACTTCACGATCTTCACTGTGCAATCCTGATCTGCGTACATAGATCAACGAATCTATTTTCCAAGAAAAATTTATTTGTTCCACCATTTTCTAAATACTCCCCCAGAAATGGCAGCTAACTAGAACTAGATTTAGTTAACCTGTAATAACAGCAAATTAGAAAGATATTATATACCTGACAATCTTCACTGTGCAATCCTGATCTACATACATAGATCAACGAATTTATTTTCCAAGAAAAATTTGTTTGTTCCACCATTTTCTAAATAGTCCTTCAGAAATGACAGCTAGATAGAACTAGATTCAGTTAACAGCAAGTTAGAAAAATATTATCTACTGGACGATCTTCACTGTGCAATCCTGATCTGCATACCTAGATCAAGGAATCTATTTTTCAAGAAAAATTTATTTGTTTCACCATTTTCTAAATACTCTCCCCTAAAATGACAGCTAGATAAAATTAGATTCAAGTGAACTTTGATAAAAGTAAGTTAAAAAAATGTTATGTACTTGACGATCTTCACTGTAAAATCCTGATGTGCATACCCAGATCAAGGAATCTATTTTCCAAAAAAAATTTATTTGTTTCACCATTTTCTAAATA